>NC_052503.1:74398471-74435197 GCF_016617805.1 Bactrocera tryoni
CCTCTTTCTTTTTCTGTCTGCAAATGCGTCTCGCTTCCCTCTTCAACTCTCGGTATCTATCCCTTCCTGCACGTGTTGTGGTCGATCGTAACGTTGCGAGGTAGGCAGCCTGTTTTCTCTCCGCTGCGACGCGGCACTCCTCGTCGTACCAGCTGTTCTTTTGCACTTTCCGAAAACCAATGGTTTCGGTTGCAGCTGTACGTAGCTGAGTTTTAAATGCCGTCCCACAGTTCCCTTATACCGAGTTGTTGACGAGTGCTCTCAGAGAGCAGGGGTGCAAGCCGAGTAGAAAATCGTTCGGCTGTCTGTTGTGATTGCAGCTTCTCGACGCACATCTAAAACACTGGAGGCGTGTCTTCCGTCTATCACAACATGATCGATCTGGTTGGTAGTTTTTCGATCCGGAGACAGCCAGGTAGCTTGATATTGGGTAATCGGGTCTGGCCTTCTTCTGGCGTTGTACTTTCACTGCTATTCAGCTGGCTGGTGAAGTGTTCCCTCCATAATTTAAGTATGCTCTGGGCATCGGTCACTGGATCACCTTTGGTGGTTCTACAAGAGTATGGCTTTTCGATCCGGAGACAGCCAGGTAGCTTGATATAAATATCTTCTTGTGCGCGGAATCTGGTACTACAGATAACCATATTTCGAGGCCCCCTTGCGAAGTCAATCAGCCTCAACCCATTTGGGGATAAAGTTTTCGTCGTGGAGGCTGAATTTACCGACCGTAGTGCCAAAGATACCTTCTTTGCCCACCTTGGCGTTAAAGTCGCCAAGCACGATTTTGACATCGTGGCGGAGGCAGCTCTCATAAGCGCGTTCCAAGCGCTCATAGAAGGCATCTTTGGTCATATCGTCCTTCACTTCCGTCAGGGCGAGGACGCAAATCTGCGATATGTTGAAGAACTCCGCTTTGATACGGATTGTGTCAAACGTGCTAGACGTTCATTCACCGGAGTGAATGCCAGTACTTGGCGACGGAGTCTCTTTCCCACCTCGAATCCCACACCAAATTTTCGCTCTTTAAATGGTCACTGTAGTAAATGTCACAAGGACCTACTCGTCTCTGTCCTTGTCCCGTCCATCACATTTCTTTGTCGGCAGTGATGTCAGCCTTCACTGTAATGAGGACATCAACCAGCTGGACAGCGGCACGTTCCCAATTAAGGGACCTGACATTCCAGGTGCATGCCCTCAAATCGTAGTCCTTATTTCGTTTGCCATGGTCGTCATCAAAAGAGGGGTCTCTCATCCGAGGCAGTTGGTAATCTTCCATTGGGGGGGGCTTTTTACATGGCGGGTCCAAGCCCAGCGCACAACCTTATGGGGATGTTTCGCCTTCTCACTTTAGCTCGCCTTCGAACGGATGTTCTTAGGCTACCCAGAGGATACTTGGTCAAAGACCGGAAGTCGTGAGCTGCTTGAGTCATGTGTAAAAGAATCGTTTCTGGCTTCTAAATAAATATACTGTCGATTAATTTTTATAATTTTAAAATTGGAAATTTACTAAAAATTCTTACAAAGTGGCCGTGGCCCCGCTCCCTATTAAGTTTAATGTTTATACATATATTCCAAACCAACAAAGCTACTTATATCACCCAAATTTGCATAGAACCAATGTTTTCAACCCTTCTTACGACACTGTGAAAATAGGTAAAATCGGATGATAATCAGGCCCATTCCCCGTATAACGGCTTTGTTAAAAACTACTAAAAGCGTGATAAATCAATAACTAAATGCGGCAGATCAATCTTCCCTTAGTTCCACTGTATTACACATGAATACTTAATATAAAGATTTTCGAACTTTTAATTGACTTTATACTACATCTTACGTATCGGCCAATGTGAGAGTTATTTAATGAAATCGAGAGAGCGTATTTTTCTAATAACAGTGTATAAATTTACGTGAAATGGATGAAATTGGGTGGAATCTTAACCCGGCTTTGATCGTGGGAAGTTTCAAAAGAATGAAATGTTCGGTTACATTCGAACATTACCCATCCTTATTGTTTCAAGAAAGATTCTCATCGAAACTTTGGTCGTTTTCAACCTGCCAAATTCGATTTAGATCAGATCAAAAACTGGTAAATCATTATATGGAGGTTTATAAACAGAGCCAGCATAACACTTAAAAAAAGTTAAATTTTTATACTTGAAGTAGGGGGCGGCTATATATATTTTTGGCCTAGGCAACACTAAGTGTTGCCAGGTGCAATCTGACATTTCCATTGGAAAGTTTGACATTTTTTAGCATAACATCACTCAGAACGTGTTGTCATTTAATCGTGATTTGTTTTATTTACAGGGAATTCAAAAATTCATCTCGGCCAAAAAATGGAATTAACTCGTGAACATTTTCGTGCGATCATTTTTCACAACTTTCGATGTGGATTATCACGACAAGAGTGCATCGATGAACTAAAATCTTTATATGGCTATGAAGCACCATCCTATAGCACTGTGAAAAACTGGTACAACGAATTCAATCGTTGCCGACGCTCGCTCAAAGACGAATTCGGTGAAGGTCGTCCAAAAACAGCCATTGTGCCAGAAAACATCGATGCCGTACGTGAACTGATAATGCAAGACCGTCATGTAACATATCTTCAGATAGAGGCATGCCTATGCTTTTCTCCCACCAGCATACATTCGATATTGCATGAACACCTGGCCGTAAAAAAGGTTTGTTCTCGTTGGATCCCGCATAATTTGACAATCGCTCAAAAAAAGGCTCGTGTGGATTGGTGTAAAGAAATGCTGAAAAAATACGATCGCGGTGTTTCAAAGATAAGATCGTCACAGGTGACGAATCTTGGATCTATGCGTATGAGCCTGAAACAAAACAGCAATCGACCGAGTGGGTCTTCCAAGACGAGCCAAATCCAACGACTGGTCATGTGGCGACTGTTCCCGTTGAGCAATGTAGGACGGTCAATTCTGAGTGGTACACCACCATTTGTTTGCCTGAAGTCTTCGGAGAAATTCGAAAAACGAACAAGAGAAGAGGAATCATTGTGCACCATGACAATGCGAGCTCTCACACATCGGCTTAAACCAGTGCCTTTTTGACCGGTCAAAACGTCGAATTGATGGGTCATCCGCCGTACAGCCCTGGCTTGGCACCCAATGACTTCTTTTTATTCCCACACATCAAGAAAATAATGCGTGGTCAACGATTTCCGTCGCCAGAAGATGTTGTTGAAGCATTCAAAAACCATGTTTTGGAGGTGTCTCAATCGGAGTGGAAAAAGTGCTTCGAAAATTGGTTTGAGCGCATATAAAAGTGTATAAATCTTGATGGAGAATATTTTGAAAAACAATAAAACCATTTTCGTTGATACATATTCCTATATTCATTTTTGGGCCAGAAATATATATAGCAGCCCGTACTGTACTCTACTCTAATTTTAAGTATCTGTATGAGCAGTAGTTACTAGTATGTTTGTGACATCACTATTTTTTGGAACATTTAGGAAGGATACAGAATATGAAACTATCCTTTGAGATAAGCTTGATTCCCAATTAATCACTCCCATATTAAAAGGCACCCTCTATCTTTTTATCTGGTGGAGTTTTTCATAGTTAATGCAGCGTCTTTTTGCCTCTATCAATACCGTGACTGGCCATTGGATCCATACTTTATATATTCGTAGTTTGTCTGTGTTAACATCTAGACTTTGCCCAATAGCAGGCAATAATATAGTATATATTTTTTAATCACTGCAAACAGATCGATTGGAATTTTCTTTAGATGTTTCTTTAATGATAGGTTAAAAGAGTTTTGTAGGTGGAAACTATTGAGATAAAAAATTTTATGAAAAAATTATTTTCTTAAAGAGGCTTCTACATATACATAGATATATTAAAGACGGCCGTGTTTATTGAAATGAAATGTTTTCAAGAAATTAAAAAAATTGTGTTCACAGCTTAAAATGCAAATCAAGTTCAAAATTGTGTTATGTGGGAAGTAGGCGAGGTTGTATTCCGATCACTGCGTCACGAACGCACTGTGACATACGAATTTTAAACGAATGACACATATTTAATTTGGTTGTAATCAGTTGAACAGGACCCGCCTCCAATAAAGCTCTCTCATACCATTTCGGTGGTAAAATTTAATGTTTCTGGCGTACTTAGTTATTGATTTATCGCCCAGTACCGTTAGATAGAAAGTGAACGGAGTTAGCATTCGATTTCAGCCATTTTAACTGTGTCAGTAAGAGATCTTATAAAAACTATTGTAAGCGAATTAGACTATTCTGGCTTTAGTGATCTAGGAGATATTTAAAAAAAAAATTTAGCCCACAGTGTCACTTTCTAATGCGATCCTCTGCGATAAATTACTCGTACACTTCCATATCTTAATTTAATACTTAGTTAAAGCTTTTTATGGGGTTTCCTTTGATAGCGTTTTGTGAGCGTGGCAGTAGTCCGATCACGCCCATCTATGAACTAATTTTTACTTTGTTGCCCCAGAGATCTATTCAACAATTTTTACTCAAGTTATAGCTTGCAAGAACGAACGGACGGACAGCCAAGCAGATAGTCACACGAACTTGAACTCGCCTCGTCATTCATATTCATACATAACCCTATATCTATCTCTATTAGTTTTAGGTGAGACATCAACCGCTAGGTGAACAAAACTATTATACTCTGTAGCAACATGTTTCAAGAGTATACATAATATTAGTAAGTGTATATAGATCAATCTCAGTAAGTGATATATTTTTCTTACGTATGTGAAATGATCGAAAACAAGTACCGCAAGAACAAGAAAAAATTTAAGAAAGGAGAGAAAATAAATAATTTCTATGTGGATATAAACAAATTGTAGATCCGAGAATAAATATTTGTTAAAAATAAAAATAAAACAAAAAAAAATAATATTAATTTATAATAGTAAAAAATTAAATTTGTTTCAAACAACTGCGTAATGAAATTTTGTAGAGAGAAGATATTAGATACGTGGAGATACGAATTTTCTATTTTTCCAAAGAAAAAATAAATGATTGCTTTAAGAAAAAAACATATGTAAATCTTCAATATTCAATAGACATTTTCATTCCATATAATATTTCCGTTTGCACTCCAAAGTAAAAATAACAGATTCGAATACTTCCCACCGTATTTAAACGCCACCATAATGCTCTTCATTAATATTCTTCAACGACCGAGCGCTCAGATCCCACTGGAGAAAGAATTATGGCATACAATCAGATTAGATTGTCGAATTGAGAGAGAGAGTAAGGGAAATCATTGACCCAAATAGATGCTAATTTATCCATTGTATGCGTAGGCGTTAACAGGCAACAGCTGCGGCAACAACAACAAAAACAAATATAACAGCGACAACAACAACACCGACAGTGCCAACAATACTAATAACAACAACAATAGCAAGAGAAGAAAACCAACAACAACAATTACAAATACATCAACAAAAGCAGGAATCCGCAAATCGAAGAATCACATAACAACAACAACAGTTCGACATGTATCATAGCAAGAAAGCAGCAGCAGAAGACCATCGATGAAGGATACCCAACGGATTGGCATTTGCTTCGATGATGGCGTGTACGTGCCGGCCAACGGGCATTATCGACCAACAGCAACAAGCCGCATGCGAACAACAACAACTAAAAGTGTGAATTAATGAAGCAACTGAACATGGTCTTCAGCCTACAGCGCCACCGTCGTTGCCACCTCCAACCAAGTACCACACGTTCAACAGCCACCACCAACCGGGTGAGCTGCATGCTTGAAATGTGTTTTATAGCATTTTGCGGCCAGCATACATAGCGTCACTGCGCACACTACCAACACCAACGTTAGCTAGCAAAGAGTAATTCCAAATAACGTATCATTATTCAAGAATCAATTGAAAGTAAATCGCCCACGAGCGCACACACATGCTCGTACGTACATCCATTCACTTATATGAAACACTTGAACGAATGTAGACAAATGGCTGGACAGAAACACTTTGGCAGCAGCCAAAGCTGCAACAACACAGCGACAAGCATTAGCGCGTGGTTGATAAGGACTAGGGGCGCTAGATTGTAGAAGTTCCTGTGAACCCACATCTGCCAGCGTCTATTTATATAAAGAGAGGAGTACATGTGTGTATATATATACATGTGTTTGATTGTGCTTATGCGTACTAGCGTCATGCTGCCGCTGTAACACATTTGTTGTAATTTCCTTTATTGCTCGCCTAACTCATTTGTTTGGACCGTTTCTAACACTTTTTTCGAACGAAATCAGCAGGAATGTGAGATGAGAAATATCACTTAGAGCTCCAAAAAAAGCGAAAACATGCTGTTTTAAAAAATGTAAAAAATCGCCGGGAATTAAGGGCAGATTTGAGCATTGAAATCGATTGGCACTCAGTTGTTACTCATACGCCATGTACGTACGCTGTGAGAAAGAAATTTAGGTGAAATATTTAAGAAACGAAATTTAATGTGCATATGTGCTTCACTTAAAAATGATTGACAAATAAAAACGAAAACGAATTAACTTTTGTACATTTAAGTTTGAAAAAACTGGTTTCAGAAAAAAGATAATTCTTTCTTAGTAAAAAATCTTTATATATAAAAAATACGTGTTACGTTGTTTGTCCGCGATGGACTCATAAACTACTGAAACGATTTTAGCAAAATTCAGCACACTGTTTCCACTACGAACCAACTTAGAACATAGGATAGTAAAAATGATTCATAAATAAAAGATACAGTGAAGGCTCTATTAAATGGACGCTCTGTTAAGTAGATATCTCCAATAACCATGCACATAGGCCGGTCCCACAATTTGTTGATGTTTATTAAGTATAATCTATTAAGCGGACAACCCTATTCCCTATTGACTGACAGAAAGCCTGGTAACCAGACATTGAGAAAGCAGAAAATTCGTTATTCTTTCCAATGAATTTTTTTTGCATGAACATATTCCAATTTTACCTCAAGTATAATCTCTTGGATTTATTTATTTGAATAATAGTATAAAATGTATACCACAGCAACGCTTGGCTGGTTCCACTAGTATTCATATAAAAGTTTCACATATTTTTTTGTAATGTTCTTTTCGAAGAATATCCACCGTACACAAATAAAATTGCCACACCTGTCTACAACCCATAAGACCAGTATTCTAGTCTAAATCAGTTCGTAATCGCAACTTTGTAAGTCAAAACAATTTTTAAATTTTCTCCGTGAATCCAAAATATTTTGGATTTTGTAAGGATTCTCAGGTTTGTCGCTGGAGAAATATAACTGAAGCAGTTAGAAATCTGGTAAAGATATTTAATTTCATCAAGAGCTCTTTCTCTCTTTATTTTACCTTCAATCTCACTCTCTCTATCTTCACCTCTTTTTCGCTTTCCGGATGACTAATACTGCAGAGAGTAAAAGTACAATAATATTGACTAACAATTGTTGCGTTGGTTGATAGAAATATTTAGTTGTTAAAAGAATGCTTTCTCTCTCGCTGTCCTTTTCTCGTTCTTTTTCCCAAAGATTCAACTCTTTCCATTTTCTTAACATGTATATACTTATATGTGTATAAGTATATATCTCTCTCTTCTATAAACAATATTTCTATGTTTACTTTGGCAGGCATTTAAAGTGTATTAATATCGCCTTATGATCTGCACTGCCTGATTTTTGCTATGTTAACGTTTTTAAGAATTAACGCTCAATACGTTAGCAATAAAGAAGATAATTTACATCAAGGAGCTCTTTTGATGATATCATCTTATAGCATTATGATTTTATTCACCAGCCTCAAATGCTTCAATCTGAAGAGAATGACTTCTACGTCCGCCTGAAGGGTTTCTATACAGTTAGAAGGTCGATAAAAGCGAAATTTTTTTTAAGGAAACTCTTAAATTTATTTATCCAATAATTTGTACACACAATAGTATCTCTAAGCTGTAATTTAAGGCTTAGTATTAGTAAAAATATTTATCTGGAAAGGAACTACGGCTAATCTCCAGCAGCTCTTCTCAAAACAGACGTTTTTCGCCCTTAAATTGTTGATTAAAAAATATTTATCGATGAGAAAACACCTTCCATTAGTTACTAAAAAATATATTTAAGAAGCTCGTGTTAAAATTTTAGACTAATCAGTTAATCCGTTTTCGAGTAATTTTGGTTACCGAAAAGACCAATTTGAGAAAAACGCGTTTAAAGTTTGCAGTTATACTTCGAAGCACTCTGAAACTCCTTTTCCAATCAGCGTCTAACTTCGAAAATATTCACCGAAACGATATAAATTCTTTTAAAATATACGTAAATGTAGAAAAAATCAATTTTTTTGAAAATTCTAACTGGTTACCTTAACGAGAAAACTGACTACTACAATCCAATGTTAATTATTTAATTAAAATTATTGGTATAAACTGGTTTTCAATATGACGAGGGAAAGGAGAGAAGTAGTTATAAATAGATTTTATAAAGTTCTACAAAAAAATAATGCCAGATTAACCAGCATTTCTAATTTCTTCTAAAGTAGCTCAAACCTAGATTACCTCCACAAAGTTATCGATGCCATCGTATCTTTCGATCGCACATTCAGCTTCACTTTTCGATCTTCGAAAACCTCCAGGTGGCTTTCTAACGCCAAGACTACCACAATAGTGTCTGGGAATTGCTCGACGAAAATCAATTTGGGTCATGTCTGAACCGCTTTTCCGATGCAGAATACAAGCATTTTGAATTGAAACATCTATAAGCCACGTAAATATAGACCACCACCATTTTTTGCCAATAGCGGCAATTCTGTAAGCATTTACGTTCTGATCCGGGTTTTCCTTACTAAACTGCTTACAACTGTGTCGCCCGTAATACTCTACCATAGACTCATCGTACGATAGGTCTTGTTCAGGATGAAAATTTGTGAGAACGCATAGTTGATTCTTCCTCCAGAATTTCTGGTGGTCGTTGAATTAAGGAAGATGGAGATTCTGTCAATAAATCTTTTTCAATGTTTTGAAACGAATTTTCAAGAACACCTTCAATTAAATTGGCAATATCGTCATCCGTGTTGTTCAGTGCGTCGTCTACAGGTATGCCGTCGTCCTTGGTAGTACACACTAATTCACATGGCGCTTGCAACTGCTTCTTGCTTAAATTTTCGATTATGCCGCCGCAATCTTCTTCACCTGAATCTTCATCGGACACCTGACCTTCATCGGGCGACTCTAGGTACACTTTATCAATATCTTCGTCGTCACTCTGTAACTCTCTAGGTATCATTTCATCCGTATTTTCAAAGTATCTTATAATATAAACAAATCAATACTCGTATATGTACTACCAGGGTATTTGGACCAACGTAACGTGTACGTCACAGCAATAAAAAACTTAATCAGACTCTAGTAAAACACAATAACTTGCAAGTTTTTATTTCGCACTATTTGTCTACACATATTTTTAGTAATACTACATACATTATTTTTTTTTAATTGCACACAAGTAAAAAATATATATATACTTACTTTTTGGCATTTGCCCTTCTCGAAATTTTTCTTGTTTTCGATATACACACAAAACCAAACTAACGCCAAAGCATCTATTCACAAGCAAATCTTAGCTGCAACTGACGCAAACTTGATCGTAACGCTTAAAAAGATATTATGTTGCATTTTAAATTAAATTTACATTAGCCATTTTTTTACGGCAAATAATGAAGGGTTATGCTGTCTTGACGTCTACGTCACATTGGTCTTGAATGCGTTAAGAGCAGCATATTAATTTCTTATAAATAATGGAGTTATTTCCTTAAATTCTCTAACTTGAAGCTTAAGGCTTGAGCTCAACAACGAGTACCGAACAAGTCAGTTGAAAGAAATTAAATTATACCCAGCTACTTGCAAGTGGCGTGGAGGCTACCAAACCAAACAAACCAGTAATGACAAAAGCATAAATAGTAGAGAAACTCATACAATCTTGAAGCTGCCTGACTGATAATGTATGTAATAGAAGCCGTGGTATCTGCGACGAAAGTATTGGCTCAAAATTTCTTCACCTACTGAATGCAGAGAAAGGTGTGGTTTCCATAAAAACCTTAGCCTGAAATGTAAAAAATAAATACTCAAGATGCAGATTTTTCCATAGTAATGACAATTCATACTTTAAAATTTAATGTGTCCTCTGAAACTTCATATTCTATAGATAACACGCCATTGAATATACCTTGTTGAAAAAATTACATAGTGATACGAAATTTGGCAACAGTGGAAAGTTGAAAGTGACGTTTAAGACGTTAAAATTGTAGTATTTCTGCCATATAAATTCGGAATATTGCTCAGTAGAGTTATATCGAAAATAAAATGTGATTGAAGTGTTTTAAAACAAAGCAACTTTATTCTATTATATTTTTAATCGAAACCATCACTATATGCAAATTTTTGACGCGTCTGTAGTCTTGCCAAATGAATGTCGACAAATCATTGGATCAAAACAAAATATTCAAAAGAAATTTGCATAACCGCCAATGGCAATGCAACGTTAAATTCTGCTAATAAATTAGTAAAGTAACAGAATATTGATGCTATGCTGTGACTCGCTGATGACCACAAGTGATTTGCCGAAGTTGCGAAATTTTCAAAAACAAAAAAGCGAAACAAATTACTAACACTCTGTCCGCCAACTATTAGTCAAACGAGCAACAAGAGTAGAAAAACTGCCAGCAAACTGATTGTCAATTTATGGTGAAATATTTTCTAAAATACATAAAACATGGTGCAGTGTGATATATTGCAAAAGCGACAGGCACGCGGGCGTAGACTGGCATATTTTAGAGTAATATTTTTTACTTCTTCGGCTGACATACGGTCACTTTGCCAATGCCGCAGGCTGATATGCGCAGGCGAGTTGTCGAATTATCCTCATGCACATATAGTACATTCATGCAAATACATAGTTTTATAATTGTACATATGTATGTGTGTGTGCTAACATGCCAACATGTCCAACAAATCAGTTGTCTGATGTCTATACTCCGCTATTAGCCATAATTTCTAGTTTTGTTTGGCAGTTTTAGCGATAACTTTGATAGATGCTCGCATTTGCTCACACATACACACACTCACGTAAGGACAGCTATATGCATTTAGCCCGTTACGTAGAATTCTGTGTGTGCTTTGGAGTTTCAACTGACGCGGATAACTGTCAGATATGCGTTGACATTTGCATATGTCGCTGCTGCAACGGAATATTGTGGCATGAATAACTTCAAAATTTACATCTATGTATAAAGTAAATAAGCGCACCTTGCAGGAAAATTTAAAAATCCGAATATGGCTTTGGTTAGACTTAAATATTCCATTAATTTAAATAAAAAAGAAGTGTCTAAAAACACAAATATAAAGGAAATAACATATAGAAAAGGGCTAAGCTCGAGTTCGGGTGAAGCCGGTAACTAGAAGCTCTCGCAATTCGGAAAATTAAGGCTGTAAAAATATTTCCAGGTATATTCCTAACTTTATAGAACTATTGGACGAAATTCTGAATCGACTACAATCGAAAAATCGTTTTATTGGAAAATTTTTTTGATATTTTGATATATGTATTTAGGCTAGAGGGAGGCCTGACCGAAGTGAATTAACTTTTATCGATACAAAAACAAGAAAAAACGTTAACTTCGGTTGCACCGAAGCTAAATACCTTTCACAGGTGCATTTCTGTTAGTAACTATGTGTTCAGTTTGTATGGAAGCTATATGCTATAGTCAACCGATCTGATCAATTTCTTCGGAGATTACATTGTTGCTTTAGGAAATAATATATACCAAATTTCGTGAATATATCTTGTCAAATGTGAAAGTTGTCCATACAAGAACTTGATACCGATCGTTCAGTTTGTATGACAGCTATATGCTAAAGTGATCCGATCTAAACAATTTCTTCGGAGATTGTAGCCTTGTCTTGAGGAATAATCTGTGCCGAATTTCGTGAAGATATCTTGTCAAACAAAAAAGTTGTTCATACAAGGACTTGAGTTTGATTGTTCAGTTTGTATGACAGCTATATGCTAAAGTAATTCGATCTGATCAATTTCTTCGGAGATTACATTGTTGCTTTAGGAAATAATATATACCAAATTTCGTGAATATATCTTGTCAAATGTGAAAGTTGTCCATACAAGAACTTGATACCGATCGTTCAGTTTGTATGGCAGCTATATGCTATAGTTAACCGATCTGATCAATTTCTTCGGAGATTACATTGTTGCTTTAGGAAATAATATATACCAAATTTCGTGAATATATCTTGTCAAATGTGAAAGTTGTCCATACAAGAACTTGATACCGATCGTTCAGTTTGTATGGCAGCTATATGCTATAGTTAACCGATCTGATCAGTTTCTTCGGAGATTACATTGTTGCTTTAGGAAACAACATATACCAAATTTCGTGAATATATCTTGTCAAATGTGAAAGTTTTCCATACAAGCATTTGATTTCGATCGTTCAGTTTGTATGGCAGCTATAGTATGTTATAGTGGCGGTTCCGACAAATGAGCAGCTTCTTGAAGAGAAAATGACGTTTGCAAAATTTGAAAACGATATCTTAAAAACTGTGGGACTAGTTCGTATATATACAGACAGACAGAGAGACGGACAGACGAACGGACAGACGGACATGGCTAAATCGACTCAGCTCGACATACTGATCATTTATATATATACTTTATAGGGTCTCCGCCGATTCCTTCTGGGTGTTACAAACTTAATATTCCCTGTTGAGGGTATAAAAATTCTGAACTAATTTTGTCCATTGTCCAGGACAAGATTTTTTCCAAACTTCATTGAAATATATCACAATTGCCTGATATTTTAGGTATGAAGTTATTCATTTCCACAGAACTTTCAAATCGTCAACAATAAATCGGTTTACTTGGAGAATATTTTTGGAGCTACAACATCAACAAGCAGAGTTATGAAATTTGTTTTATTCGAAAAGGTAAAAATACTATACTTCCAAATTTTCAGTCAACTCAGATATTAAAATAAGGTAGTGTTAAATTATTTTTGTTTTCTTGAGAAATATGTCATGTAGTTCAAGAAACTCCAAAAATTTTACATTTTGAATTTAAAGTTGGATTTCGAGTAACGCCCTGATCCCAGGCGAAATTTTTGCACTTGTGGATATTAAAGATAATTGCAGAAAGAATATAATTTCAGAATGCGAGATGTGGAGAACCAAATACTTGGCAAAGCAATACAAGCAACTCAGAGGTTTATCATGAATTATGAAAACACACTAACAAAATTGTTAATGCTTTATTGTGACAACCTGACTAACATATTGAGCATAGCTTTGGAAAGAACATTTTTGTAAGCAATACAATTTTGATAGGCTACTCTATAAAAATATAAGCAAGTATTTTCCTTATTTTAGTCGAATCGCAGCGATTAACTCACTATGCCTAAAATGAAATACGTTCAAGTAGCACGAGTTTTTTTACATTCGCAACCAGATATATTTTCCCTGAGAGGTGTCTCAACATAAATAAATCACATTGCTAACTCGTTGCATTCCATAAAAAACGTCAACACACGCCTACACATAGCGGCATAGAATCTCAGCCTTGTCACAACTGGTTGCAAGATAAAGTTGCCACTTGGTTGACTTTTGTTTAGTTAGCTTGGATTAGGAGTTACACTCTGCTGCTCTTCATGCTTTTGTTGTATGAGATTCAAATTTGTTTCAACTTTGCAATCTTGGCATTTGAAGCCGTTTTAAACAAAGTTTCTCATCTAAAATATGTACTTGCACATATGTACATTCTATTAATATTGTATGTTTTCCTATGCACGTGTCAGGGATTTGCGTGGATCCCACTTAAGGCGAATGAGAAAAGTTTGAATTTTGCGTATAATCAAGCGCTGATTGAAGTGTGTCTAAAAGGGAGTTATCTCGGTTGTGTCTAATTTTTAGCGACAGTTTTCGAGAGCAAGTATTTGTTCGTTTAAAGTGCATGTACGAAGATATACACATATAAACGAGTTTGATAAATAGCCTCTTCCACTAAATTGGTTAAATTCCACGATGTCAAAAACGTTTCGTTCCTTTTGATCACATTAAAATAAACTTTCGAAATGATGGTGATAATCTATTAATTGCTTCACTGAGCCCCACAATACCGCTGGTACTTCACTGTGAAATATACAGTAATTTAACCAGCTCTTAAAATAAGTCTTCCAAAAATTTGGAAAATTAAACAATATTACATTTTACGCCTGCTTGCTTCTTAAACCCTACGTTCTTATACATTCGCCGAATTCAAAATTTCTTCTTCTTGTATGGCGACCCTCGCTAAGCTTTCGGTAAACCACAATTTTTGCATAATTTCTTGTTTTCAAAACCTCCTATCTCGATTTGAAGTGCTCCTAGCGTTTCGATGCTGTGTGGAAGAAACGAGAAATCTCACTTTTATGATTTATAAAATTACTTAATTCGATCTACGGTGATCCTAGTTTTCTGAGTTATACAGTTTTCGCGCCAGGAATTGGCACTAAGACGTTAAGTAGATAAATTTTGAATGATTCCAGCTATATAACAAAATTTTTATATATTTTTTGTTTCAAAAATTTACTACATATGTATGTACGTATATATGTACATAAGTATGTTCGAAGCGTCTACTTCAAAAAATATTCAAAAATCTAAAAATGTTCTGCCATAATAAAATACATTATTATGGAGTATTTAGTAATAAATAGGGAAAAATATACGAGTATGTAACTGCATTACACCCTGAATATGATATATTCAGTTTGCCATGAAGTTTCTAACATCCAGAAGGCAATGTCGAAGACTCTAAACTTTATATGTAAGAACCATTAATGTTCAAAGCAATGAGCTGAGTCGATTAATTGGTAACGAGGTATTTCTCGAGTAAGAAACTACCGATTGTGAAAATTATAATTTTCAAGAGAAAATATTAATTACTCGACTATTAAGACGTTATTTTCGGAAATCTTACAGAATCTTCTTCTTAATTGGCGTAGACACCGCTTACGCGATTATAGCCTAATTAACAACAGCGCGCCAGTCGTTTCTTATTTTCGCTAAGTGGCGCCAATTGGATATTCCAAGCGAAGCCAGGTCCTTCTCCACTTGGTCCTTCCAACGGAGTGGAGATTTTCCTCTTCCTCTGCTTCCCCCGGTGGGTACTGCGTCGAATACTTTTAGAGCTGAAGTGCTTTCGTCCATCCGGGCAACATGACTTAGCCAGCGTAGCCGCTGTCTTTTAATTCGCTGAACTATGTCAATGTCGTGATATATCTCGTACAGCTCATCTTTCCATCGAATGCGATATTCGCCGTGGCCAACGCGCAAAGGACCATAAATCTTTCGCAGAACTTTTCTCTAAAACTCGCAACGTCGACTCATCAGTTGTTGTCATCGTCGAAGACTCTGCACCATATAGCAGGACGGGAATAATGAGTGACTTATAGAGTTTGGTTTTGGTTTGTCGAGAGAGGACTTTGCTTCTCAATTGCCTACTCAGTCCGAAGTAGCACCTGTTGACAAGAGTTATTCTGCGTTGGATTTCCAGGCTGACATTGTTGGTGGTGTTTACACTGGTTCCCAAATATACGAAACTATCTACAACTTCAAAGTTATGACTGTCAACAGTGACGTGAAAGCCAAGTCGCGAGTGCGACGACTGTTTGTTTGATGACAGGAGATATTTCGTCTTGCCCTCGTTCACTACCAGACCCATTTGCTTTGCTTCCTTGTCCAGTCTGTGGAAAGCAGAACTAACGGCGCGGGTGTTGAGGCCGATGATATCAGAATCATGTAAAGTAAAAAAGAAAAAAATATCTCCAAAACTGTTATCCGAATTTACTTAAGCATTTATACAATATTTTGAAGATATTGTATTATAGAATTAAATAATACAGAAAAAATAGATTTTTCGAAGCCGTGAAATCCATGTAATTCCTGTCTGTGTAACTACTCTTAAATCGATTTGAAATTTTGTACACGTTGTTTTCCTCCCTTGTATCTACTCATTTTACAGAATCGCTGATATCGGAACATTGCAGCACATAGCTAACATACAAACTGACCAACCAAAATCAAAATCTTGAACGCAAAGCAAGTTATTTTCACAAAATTTGGTAGAATTTATTTTCCAAGAGAGCGCAACAATCTCCAAACATAGTTAATGTTCAGATGGGACCTTTATAGCATATCATTGCCATACAAACAGTCTGATAAAAATCAAGTCCTTGTGTGGAAAACTCTTTCATTTGACAAATTATCTTTACAAAATTATGCGTAGACTGTTGTCCCAGACAGCGGCACAATCCTCAAATAAATTATTCACATCGGACATCTATGGTATAGTTGCCACACAAACCGATTGATCTTAATCATAATAACGATCTTGTTATACTTTTTGATGCTTTAAGCAATGCACCTATGAAAAGTATTACAGCAACAATGCAGCCGAATTACGAAAGAACTAATTCAAGAAATGTACCGATCCGTTCTGAATGAGAACTTAGTTTTTAAGTGTAATGTGAAGTGAAGTGAGTTATTCTATCTCACTGGGCTCCAAACAACTTTTGTAAGGAAAACCACTGACAATTTGTAAGCAAGTAAAACCCAAAATAAAAACCAAAACTAAAAGACTTATACACACTTTCCATAGCTGAAAGTGTCTTTTTTTGAATTTTACTTTCTGACGTTCATCATTGTTTAAATGTTATCATTAAAATTGCAAGCAATCTAAATTAAACCATTAATTTTTTTTGCGTCAGTATATATAAATCAGCTAAATAAAAACGCATTGTTGAATAATGAAGCGCAACACTTTTCTACTCGATGCCACATTTAAATTGTAATTAAAGTCAAAATGACCACTGAAGCTTTTATTAAAATCAGTCAAATTAATTAAAATGTAAAACCACTCAACTATTGAATAAAATAAATGCAAAAACCAAATCAAAAGTGCTGACCACTAATGCTATTACCGCCATTTAAAGAGATACAATATTGTGCAAAAAATCAGCTTTGTTTACTTTTTCTCTATTTTATATAATAAATTGAGGAACATTTATTGGATTAACACTTATTTAATGCCTCTTTGTCAATACTCAATATAAAATGTCACAGGTTGTTACGTAACAAGTGGTGATATGAACACACAGAATGTCTGAATTTTATTTGCATTTTTAATACTTTAAGAATTTTAAATTTTTTGTAAATGTGATTCCAAAATTAAATTAAAATTGGTTTGTTCAATTTTATTTATCAGCATATCGTCACCTGAAATGCAAAACAACGTATCATCAAAAAATTCGAAATTGAGTGTCTCATAGATTACGCTTCAGTACTTCAAATTACATACAATATATTACATATGTTCAAAATTTTCAGGTTCTGCGGTCAGATATAAACCAGTTTTAACCAATACTCAAATTTTGCTTCACTCATGTTCCATTTTATTTCGTGTTTCATTCATGCCACTGTAAATTTCCGAAATTTTTGTTACGTTATTTTGCATTTCAGGTGACGATATACAAATTCAATATAATACTGGAGTAATGCTTTTTAGTTTCTACTCATTTTTCTTGAATACTTACTCCTCATTATACACGATTCTTTAAGCAAATTAATTTCAAAGCCAAGATTAAATCTCCGGACTCTTTGAAACAGTGCACTAATATAATCTCCAAATACAGTCGACTCTCGTTAATTCGATACTCTAGGGACTCTTGAAATATTACGAATTATCGAGTGTTTGAAATATCAAATGGTTCGAAATTTGTGAGAGAAAATAAATAAAACTTCGAAGTATTAAGTGTTGGTTAATTTTTATTTATTAATATAAAAATGACAAGAATTAAGAGGTACATTCGTGTACATACATGTATTCGTAATGTGAATTAATTAATCTTTCGAAAGAACTTTGTTATACTGGTTTGCTTTAAAGCACAATTCTGCTGCTCACACTGCTCAATAACTTTTTTTAAGAGAAAAAGTGCCTGAAATGCCTTTTCATCACTTTCGTTTTGTAGACAGAAGCTTTGTAAGGTATCAAATGAGGATCTTGCTTCCTTAACTGACACCTCTGCCAAAGGTTCCGATGTATCGTCCTCTTCTTCATCGTTACTTTGCGTATCTGTCGCAGATAAAATTCCGCCATCGGTTAGTGAACCTGAGACAGTAACATTTTCATCCACTTGAACAAAATCAGAAAAACTCACACCGCTGATGTCAACTAATGGTTCTATTGCTGGTTCTTCATCATCTATAAGTATTGGAAGATTTTCTTGATTTTCTTTTAAGAAACCGGATTTTTTGAAGCAGTTGAGAATCGTTAGGGGTGTTACAGCTCTCCATGTTTTGTCAATTAGTAAAATAGCTGTCAGAACCGTGATATTTGCAGCTAGCTGTTTGTCGAGAGATTCTAAAACGATCTTAACAATTTCTTTGCGATAGAACGTCTTCATCATCAACACTTCCACTTTCCCCACAAGCTTTTTTAAAAACTAATCTATTTCTCTTTTTGAATATTGTAAGCCACCCTTCACTTGCCGCAAAGTTTTTGATGCTTAGAGTAAACGCGAACTCTTTTGCTTTTTCCTTCAACAAGTTCCCGCTAATTAGCCAAATGACCAGGCTTTCTTCCAGACGAGGAAATTCACCTATAGTAGTTCTTTTCCGTACTCCAGCAGTTTGAGAAGCATTAATTGTGCTTTATTATTGTTGAGAGAGTACTCAGAGGAATCTTAAATTCTTTTGCCATATCACTCTTCTTCTCACCTTCTTCTACTTTTTCGATTAACTTTTTCTTTTCAGCAATCGTCAAACATTCTAGGGCTCATAACTAACGCTAACTTTAAATCTGCATACCAACGAAAGAGTAACAGTAAGTGAATAACTAAACAAATGTGCGTCAAATAGTCAAACTAATCATAACAAAAACAAAGGCTCTGTATCTTGATACAAGTTTGAACTTGCCGCAAAATGTACTTACAATCTGTCCGCCTCTTCTCTCTGCAACTTTGAATTGTCGAGTGTTGGACGCTGGTGAGTTCGAATTAACGCGGCGTTTTGTTAAATAGCAATGATTTTTTCGTTTGAATTACCAAGTGTATGAAAATGTATTGATTTAGTTCGAAATATAAAGAGATTTAGTAGGGAACTCGTGATAACTTTGAATTATAGAGAGGTTCGAATTATCGCAGGTTTGTATTAACGAGAGTCGACTGTATTTAGCATTCCTCACAACGATTTCTGAGTTCCTTAAAAGTAATTAACATAGCTCTACATATTGGAACATTCTGGAACGAACGCTCCAGCGAGGCGTCATAGTAGATCAAAGTGCCAACTTCTTTAAGCCACACCTTTTGAATTTTTGCAAATTTTATTGCATCGTCATCTCTTAATGACTATGAGTTGTGATTTTAAATGTTATATAATCCTTTTTTTAACATATGTATATAAGACAAACTCATTTGCAGTAATACATAATACTAGATAAACTTGCTACTAGAAGCAACTATTTTAATTATAAAAGGTCATTTAAGGTTTTTCAGAAAATAAAATGTACTCCACTATAAAGTCTGATATTAAAATATATCTCATATTTGTATACTTCAAGGTTCTTGACATTTTTCCCAACTCAGCTAACATCTTTCAAGCGGAAGTACAAGACATAGAGAAGGCCTGACACGCTCTATTTAACAAACACATCTTTCTCAACTCAGCTGGCATTTTTCAAACGGAAGTACCAGACAAGAAAACACCTGTCATGCTCTATTCAATAACTATAGGAGGATATAAAACGGAAGTAAAGGGTGATCCATTTAGATTCTTCCTTTCTTTTTAAGGAATTATCATATTATCATTCGAAATAACATTCTTTGGCATTTATTTTTTGAGGATTATCTCTTTCAAATGTTGGCCGTGGCTACGTCTCAAATGGTTCATCCGTTGAGTCCAATTTTCGATGACTCGTTCGAGCACATCGATCCGGCCCAAAAATGTGAAATTATCTACTCACCGAAGTGTTCTCCCAGTAAATTTATTGATTGATGCGATGTGTGGGAAGTGCCGCCGTCTTGTTGAAATCACAGGCAGTCAAGGTCACGAGCTTCAATTTCAGGCATTAAACAGTCGGTTATCATGGCGCGATAACGGTGCCATTGACGGTAACGTTCTCACCTGCATCCTTTTTGAAAAATATATACAGTTCATTTCACCGGTCCACCAACCACATCAAACCACTGTTATTTTCTGGTTGGTCTCTTCAGTTTGCTTTTCGTCACAAATTAGCCAAGTTTGCTTGTTTACATACGCATTGCGCCAGAAATTGCCCACTTCATCACTGAACAAAATTTGGCATGAAAACGTCGCATCTTCTTGGAACTTTTCAAGAGCTCATAGAGCGAAGCGATGTTGAGCGGCTTCGGTTCTTGCACAAATTGTATTTTTGTACGTTTTCAATTTAAGATCTCGACGTAAAATATCGCAGATGCTGCGAACGGCGCCGAAACGACTGTCTACAGTCTTCGTGTACACTCTCAGCTACGGCTGTTATATTTTCATCACTGCGTGCTGGACGCAGTCTATTCTAACTAATACTGAATGCTGGACTCAAGATGGGCGATGATGTTGCGAATAGTATGCTCAGTAAGCCGATTATGTTGACTTGAATGGTTGACCTTTACGCACTTCGCAAGTCAAGTCAACACTTGCTTTATAGAACGTGAACTTTCGTAAAAAAGTTGTACGATTTGTAAACGTTGTTCAAGTGCAGGTCTTTCCATGATGAAATGCCAAACAATACTGAACAAAAATAATATGACGGCTTGACACGACTCGTTATCTGCCAAAAGAGGACTATTTAAAAAGTACCACTATTTGGATCACCCGTTATATACATTGATATCCTGGCGATATTTTTGGCTTTGTCGTAGCCACTGATTATTTCCAGACTAATCAGACAGAAGAATTTAAGCTTACTGGTAGGTCAACTCTGCTTCTATCCATAACCTGGATTCCAATTCAAGGCAGAGTTACTACCACGCCTGCTAAAAACGATCAAGTGAAAGCTTTATACGCATTTTCAACAAATAGCTCAGAACAGATGGAATCTTTCTGTGAGTGTCCAGCTATATCACCAATCTGACATATAGTAAAACACTTGGAAACAATCGGATAACCTGGAATGGCGTTTAACAAGAAGCATATAACTCGTTTCATTGAATGCAAAAAATGGTAGGAAGAGCATAAAGGTTTTCCAGTAATGCATCAAAATGGCCCACTTCTACTCACCTACCTATCTAACCAATAAAAAAGTCACGATGGGAACAGAACCGGCTGATATTTTCGGAATTGATAGATTCATCTGTAACATAATTAGCGGGATACCAGCGTTTTAGATATATAATAGTATTATAAGCTAAACTGGAGACTCTCATACTATCAATATAATATGGCCGGGACAAATAAAAAAGACTATGAGTAAAATATAAACAAACTTTTTAACTTCCCACATAGCAGTCACAGCTGTATAAGCTGTGTGCATTACTGTGTAAATAAAAAAGAAGTAATTACTTAAATGTGTGCAGATATATACAAAGTAACCTATAATATATGTAGGTTTGAATGGACCAAAAAGTCGTTGATTTATGGGCAAACTCTTTAACTGTGGGTCAATGGATAAACGGAAAATACAATTAATCACGGCTGGTGATCAATTTCATTTTATTTCCTTTTTATTCGCGATTTTTCTCTTTTTTGAGTTTCGTGTTTTTATTTAACTGCCCTTTATGTAACCTCACTGTCATTTCATAACTTTTTACAGCGTCGCTTGCTGGATTTCTGGCATAACCAATAGCACCACTGTCATTTTGCTGCCAGAAAATGTTTATTTCTTTTAAATTACACAAACTGAGCTCGAGCTAAATATTGGAATTTCACTTAATTTAAAATTGTATCCGCGTAAATTATCGTACAAGGAGATTTTTCAATAAAAATTTACGAAATTATTTCAATACCCTTGGCATTGCATCTGTGTAGTAGATACCAAAAAACTTTTGTAACCGCAACACAACCGTACGAAATTATTTAAAGTGATTTTATGAATGAAAATGAATGCAAATGCATAAATGAATATAATAATGCTATATAACAAAATAAAATGATAAAATAAAATAATAATAAAGAAAATTACAATGCCCTCGTGTGTATTGTTAAAAAATCTATTCTGATTCATCAGAATGTTCAGGCAACCCTGTTTCAGTGAACCTCCGGTTCCTTTGACTCGAAAAGTCCTACAGTTTTACTCAAGAAGGGTTGGTTTTTGCTTCGTTGACGTTGAAGAATCTTCGGGATGTGTTTCCCGAATTGGAATTTTCGAAATCAGCTTTTGGCATATCTATTAATAGTCTACTCCTTTCCCTGTATGCTTTTTGCATACTTTTCTTATTTTCTTTCACAATTTTTTTCTCGGTTCGGACTTGCCATTTCTTCAGAGGTAATTTATATGCAAAGTGTAATGTGGTGATTTCAAAAAACCGGACTCAAGCGTGCAGAATTGACAAATGGGATCTTCCCATTTGTACTTTCAAAGTTATTGGAATCTTTTTACACGTTTTCCCACATACATATGTAACATCTCATGGCAGAAGTGATATCGATAGCCGCATTGCAAACTTTCGAGTCGAACATTGTTGGAAGCAATATATGTCGCACGAAAATATCTCCTTTTGGATTGGGTATTTTGGTCACTAGCAATCGTTTTGCCTGTTTATCTACGTATAATAACTCTTCTCTTGAGACGTTGACAGTTTCATGCACAAATCGAATTTGAATTGGGCGGCTGAAACGATTAGATGAGGGTGTGAGATTTTGAAACAAAACTTTTTTGGTGTCAGCTATATGTGATTGCAAACTCTAGGGAACCGATGAACCCTGAAGTATGTTGGTGATATGCAAGTTCTTTTTTAAATAAGTTCAAGATTCTCTAATTCGGCTAACGTGCAGTTTTGAAGAATGTCCTCAATATAAAGACAAAATATTATAGTAGTGTGGTCGAGTAAGTCTTGGAGCACAACTTCAGCACATCCTTTTGTAACTCGTATTGACTGCAACGACTTCTATTGACAAAATACGAAAAGACTTTTTCGACTACCAATATATGATAAAATATATACAAAAATCCTGTATATAACTTTCATTTCGTCCAAACGTGAACTGACTTTCTTCACTTTGAAAATAACCCTGGTCAATTCAAAAAAAGGTGCATCCAATGTTCTTTCGCGTCGAACTAACACTATTAAATATCCATTCACGAAGACAAAAGACGGCTGCTACTATGCCGGTCTCTTTCGACGTGGCGCATCTTCGACCACCTCTACACCAGAACGAAAACGTTGAAACCATCGTTGTGCGGTGGAAATGGAAACTGTATCGGGTCCATAAACTGCACAAATTTTATTGGCGGCTTGAGATGCATTTTTGCCTTTATGCCGTACTTTCTCTTTATTTTGATCTATGTTTGCGACGCTATAACTCACGAACGACTTTAAAGAAACAACAATCAATCAAACACGTGTTAGCGCGTGAAATGAGCTTTCCAAAAAGGTATAGCATGACCCGATGCGACGTATAAAACTAGAACTATGCGCTTTCAGCGCCAACTAGCGAAAATACCGCAGGACTTTTTTGACAACCTATTATAGTATAAGCACAATTGCACACATCCTTTCTTCCCAGGAAACTGCCAATTAGCCGGAATGTCTAAATGGGTGATATAAATGATTGTACTGTTATTTAAGACTTCAGTACTCCGAAGCTTCACATACGAAAAAGTTGCTATACGAGAACCTAACTCTAATTTCATTGAAATTTTCGATTACATGCGTTTCGTCTAGAAACTATCGGAAACTTATAAATAAAACAGAAATTCTTCAATCAACATCCAAATTTATTTTATCGTCTTCAAAGTTATATCTATTTGAAGCAATGCACAGGTGCCAACGTCAAAACATTTTTATAGGCACTTTCCGGGATGGCCTTCAGCTCTCGCGTCGAATTGGTTTTGATGTCTTCAATTGAGTCGAAGCGTGTTCTCCGAAGTGGATATTTCAGCGTGGAGAATAAAAAAAGGCACAGGGAGCCATTTCAGGTGAATACGGTGCTTTCTCAATAATATTTGTTGGCCAAAAGTTTATTCACAATGAAGGCTTTGAGCAATGGTGCTATCAAGTTGAAGAATCCACGAATTGTTGACCCACAAACTCGGACGTTTTCAAAGGTTAGCGTCTCGTAAGCGCCTCATAACACCAAAATAATACTCTTTGTTGATGGTTTGACCAGTTGGAACGTATTCACAGTGGACGACACCACGAATATCGAAGGAAACAATAAGCATTACCTTCACTTTCGATCTTCTTTGGTGCGCCTTTGGGCTGCCATTCGGATGATTGCTGGTTCGTAAGTGAGTCATATTCGTAGACTCATGTCTCGTCACTAGTAATTATGCGTTTCATGAAGGTGGGATCCGAATTGGCTCGATGCAACATGTCTGTAGCTACCTGCTCCCGATACCTTTTCTGAAAGAAATTCGGCTCTGTCGGAACAAGTCTTGCAGCAACGCGTTGTATGCCCAATTTTTCATGCATAATCGTACGTATGCTCGCGTGTGACATCTCCAATTTTGGAGCAATCTCTCTCAAGCTCACATGGCTATTTTCGGCAACAATTTCCTTTACTTTTTCAACGTTATCAACGGTCACACTCGTTGAAGGTCCTCCAGAACGAGGCATGTCTTCGACGGTCTTCCTACCATCCTTGAATGCTCTGTACCACTCGTAAGTGCGCGTTTTTGATAGAGCATGTTGCCTTTTGCAATATTTTCAATGTATCGATCGGCACACGAAAATACGTTCGCAACACAAAATTTAACACAAATAGGTTGATCAATATTCTCGGTCAATGTAAAATTCGACAAAAACTACTGTGGTCGACTGACATAAACAGCTGCTGTAAACACACTGGTTGCCAGTCGCGCTAATTTTTGACATCATAATTACGAACAATTGTACCAACCTAGGAAAAACAAACTTTACCTGTCTTCCATATAAGCGGGAGATAAGGGGGGCAAATGAAGAATTCCCGATACTTTCCTGACAGGGATACACCCGACTACCTGTTGGTAGTCGAAAAAGTCTTTTCGTATTTTGTCAATAGATATCTCCAGTGCTACCAATCACATTGTGTCATACCATATAGTGCTGGAAAGCTGAGATTTTAAGCTTCATTTAACAAAAAAATTAAATACGGGAGGTTGAAAAAAAGTTACAGCTGTTTCAAAATGAGTGAAAAAAATTAAGACATTCGCTTTTTTTTTTGAAAATTTTGCATAAAAAAGGGAAGAATGCCAAGCAAGCCACCAAAGAAATTCGTGAAGTTTACGGAGACGATGCTATATCAATTCGGGTAGCACGACAATGGTTAGCTCGATACCGTTCTGGAAATTTCCATTTACACTGATGAAAATTTTACACTGACAGAATAATGTCTCTAGCGGAAAAATGGCAAAAAGTGCTCTACCAAAATGATATATATTTGATTATTTATTTATTAGTATAAATATTTAAAAAGAATAATTTGAAGTTTGATTAGAAATACGAAACGACTTTTTCGACTTCTCAATGCATACTTTATGAAATCTCTGACATTTCCCCAAGTGTTACAAACTTCATTGCATTATTAATATCTTTCAATTTTTCCCGGCTATATAAACAATTCAGTAAACATATTGGCAAATTGTACAAAAGCGAAATTATAAAAATAATTATAACACAATTAGAATGTATAAATTATGCCCAGTTAATCGGAAGTGTTATTGACTAAGGTCAAGCTAGAAGGATCGTTTAAATTGCTGCTGCAATTTTTTTACTGAAAGGGGTGAACATTTACGATTTCCTATACTTTTAGTTCATGTACTTATTATAATAAATTTCTATTGCTTTTTCAAACCCCATTTTAAGCTATTCGGTACAATTTGGCAGACTTTTGAAAATTATCTACCATTTAGTTTGAGTCTTCTATTACTATAAATCTTACCATTTTATTGCACTGTTGCTACTTTCACACTAAAGCTTTTTATTGATTCGCAAACAGTTTGCACTTTTGAAATGCAATAAAATTGTCAAAGATATGCCGTCTCACGTCAACGATCACCAAATAGTAAACAATGACCGTCGCGATTGCTCAAAGCATAAAATAAAATGTGCTCAACGGAAAAGCTGCGCTTACAAAAACCGTTTAATGGCAGTGCGTTAAGCGAATGAGTGCATCAGCCAATAGCCAGCGATATAAACTGTGAATAAACCAAGTTGAAAGCTTGCATTTGACGTTTGTCAACAATGAGGGCAGTATTGATAAGCTTTCAGTTGCTGCAAAAATTGCTTGCAATCTATACACAAAAAAAACATAAAAATATTTAAAACACAAAAAATTGTATTTACAATATAAAATTCGCACGGAAAGTTCTTGGTTTTTCATTACATGCCATTCATTGTGTGTTATGACCCCGTTATTTGTGGCCAACAGGTTTCATTGCAACAACAGCGAGTGTTCTGTCCTTTCAAAAAACAATGTGTCACAATATACACGCACGCTCTCACCAAATACTCACACCACAAGCCGTGATCTCAATACAGTTACTGTCACCCGGATTGCTGCCGCTTGTTGACACATTCCACTTTTTGCATGTGTATATGTGCCTTTTCAATAGTATTGCACTACATTAAATTCAACAAATATTTTGCAAAAACGATAGCTACTGGAAAAAAGATTGCTCTCTTGTGTATTTGCATATTCTCTTCGAAGCAAACAAGTAATGCAAATATCTGTGTTTTACTCTGACAGCTGTTCTTGCGTGAAATTTAATGTTTAACATTTTTAGTCTGCTCGTTGTTGAAATAACGCTTAACATTTCTAACAATTTACAAAGTTTCTTAAATGATTTTTGTTTTGTTCCTTAGATTTTGGAAGTCAAAATTCGGTGAGATTTATTTATCCAAATATGTGATGGTAAGCAAATATAATAATTATTAAAATTGTTAAGCAAAAGCTAGAACCACAACATATCGCAACTGAGTAGCGGATAATACTCCTCAGTTGACAATCAAGCGAAGTTATTTGTGAACTTTTTTTCTCGATCTTAAATATCTGATCTCACCGGAGCTTCGTAAACCTTCTAATCCAACATTCCCAGTGGTCTAAATTTCTAACGCATGATCCATGATAAATACTAATTCAGAGCAATAAAGTCTTCCTGAATTTGTGTGATTTATTCAAAACGATATTGTCACCGTTAGTATTTTCTCCGCAAACACATCAAGAAACTTCACCACATCATCATATAGTTCTCTATTTCTGAATCATTTAAAGAATCCAACAAATTTTCAGTAACATACATAAAGCCTTTCCCAAGCCACTGTGCAATTGTCTACACTACTAAATATTGAAGAAAATTCGAGACTGGCACGTCATAGATACAAATTTGAAACCAATTACTTTCGAATAGCAATCATGATATTATTACAAATCTTAATTTTGAAAGAAAATCAAATGGCAGTGATTGCTTTACATAAGTGTGAAATTTATGAGCTTCTCAAAATACTTAAGCGTTTTGCCCAAACATCTACAGTTGATGACAGAAAGAGAAGTGGTCGTTCCCGCATTCTTCGTAGCAATTCAGCCATAAAAACTGTCTGCGAACCCATTCGCAAAAATCCCTTTAAAAAACAGAAAATGATATCAAGGGAAATTGCTATATGGGCCAGACCAATATCAAGACTTAATTAAAATGATCTCCACCAGTCGGTTAACTAGTAATCACATGGCAAATCTTAAGCAAAGCAAGTGCAAGTGGCGTCTACAGTGGTATGCAGTCAAGGGTCATGAAAAGGATTATTTTTACAAATGAAAATTTCTTCACTTTTAAAAAAGTTTTTAATAAACAAAACTTCCAAGGACGCAAAAACTGATATTACAAGGGTTTGATATGGTCACTGTCCAGCTGTTTAATGATTTGGTAAGTAATATTCTGTAAAGGCGTAACACCTTTTTAACTCTGAGGTGAAAATTTCGAGTTACACTATTTACATCGCTCATTTAATATATGTATTATTTAATAAAACTTACCGTATTAGAAAACATACTATTATTTCATTTTTGTAACGGCTGAGCTTGTAGCAGAACTTATAGCAGAACTAAGTTCTTTAATGAAGTGTTCACTTACTCTCTGTTTGTTGACAGTAATCTTTCACACAATACGTTCGATAGAACCCTAAATGCGACGTTGAAGAGGCTTATCCCACGACAGTTGGCGCAGATTATGGGATCTCCCTTTTCCTCCTCTCTTCCTTAAATAGTGCCAAGCTTTTCGTACTCACGCATTTCGGACTGTCTCTTTTTTTGTCTGCAAATGTGTCTCGCTTCCCTCTTCAGCTCTCGGTATCTATCCCATCTCGCACGTATTTTGGACAATTGTAACACTGCGAGGTATGTATGTGTTTTTTGCTGCAGAGGCGGGTGCGTATCTTCGCCGCAACAAGAGAGTGATCCGAGTTTATGCTAGGGTCTCCGAGTGTACGCACGTCTAAAACACTGGAGACGTGTGTTCCGTCCATCACAACATAACCGATCTGGTTGTTGGCTTAATAAATTTTCCAATCTGGAATCTGGTACCACAGATAACCAAATTTCGGTCGCCGGCGAAGTCGACTAGCCTCAACCCAGTTGTTGATGTTTCATCATGGAGGCTTAATTCACCGACCGTTGTGTCAAGTTTACATTCCCTGACCACCCTGGTGTCAAAATCACCAAGCACGATTATGACATCGTCGTAAGACCAGCTCTCATAGTACTCTTAGAAAAACTCTGTAGTCACATCGCCCTTCTGTTACATGGGGCAAGGGCACAAATCAGCGATATGTTGAAGAACTTCGCTTTGATGCGGATTGTGGCTAGACGTTCATTCACCGGGGCGAATGACAGTATTCGGCGACGGAGTCTCTCTCCCACCACAAATCTCTATCGCACTATCACCGCCGTCTTGACGTCAGCCTAACCCTTACGAGGACATCAACCCGCTGTGCAGCAGCATCTTCTCAATTAAGGGACCGGACATACCAGATGCACGCCCAGACAGTAAAACCTATTGGAAACATGCTGTGAAAAATTCAGACTGAAATTCATAGTATTTGATAAGTTATAGCTCATAGTCGCCGACGTGTCGTAAGCGACTGTCTACCAGGCGCCATGACAAGTCTGCAGCTGCTAAGTTTCTAAACGCATTTTTCTCGAATCATCATTTTCTGAAACTGACATGGTCCTAAAAGTATTCAACCGATTGCTTTAAAATTTACATATGTTCCTCTACTCATTTATAGTTATCGTCCCTATCAAAATTGTTTATTTTCGAAAATATTAACATTTTTTTTTTTAAACGATTTTTAACGAAAAATTTAAATTGATTATATTTGATAGGGACGATAGCCGCAGAACTACTGAATAATAATACATTCGATTTTTTTTATTTCAGACAACATAAACAGCCGCTATCACCATGACCAGTGTACTACTTTTTTTTTGTAGGGGACTACTTTGATTTAAAAAAAAAATATATTAAAAATGTAAAAACCGCAAAAAAAATTTTTTTGTACATTTCGATAATACAATTTATTTCCTTTAATTCCTGCTCTCGCAATATCCAATGATTTATATTAAAGAAAATAATAATCAAATCAATTAAATCAATTCAAGAATATCTTCAATAGCACTCATACGCCCCGTAGGACCACATCTATGTGCACTGTTTAAACAAGTTGTTGATGTGCACCTAAAAAAACTGTAAATCTATATTGCTGCAAACAGATATATATGTATGTATTCATGTATAGCTTAACTGTGCTGCACAGATAAATGCTTGAAAGCATTGCAAATCAACATTCAAATTCTTGCATTCAACATTTTTTGCATGTCTATGCGTCCATACAAAGCCGCAACCACAAATTGAACCGACTGCAGAATGATATCAAAAATTCCAAATAAGCCAGTGACAGACTGTTGGTGAAGTGGGGCTAGAAAAAGAATTGCAATGACAATGTCAAAGACAAAATCATACTTTCCTTGTGGTCGTACTTAATACAGTTAAGCGAAATTTAATATTAAGCAAATTTGCAGTCACGCATACAAACACAAAACAAACACACACAAGCACGCACGTATACACAAAAAGGATATAAGGACGACATACATACAAAATCCACAGACATTTGGTAGAAGTCTGAATTGTTCATTACGTCTGGCTTTTCAGCCGCTTTATTCATTTTTGCTCGTTAGTTATGCAATGCAAACGCAGACAGAGACGATTTAATGTTGATAAAACATCACGGATGCAAATCCACTATTTCCACATTTTTTCTCTGCTCTCCGAACACACACATTTTTCTCTCCAACAGTGTAAATTGAGTTGAATACACTTATAGCCGTGTATGTGCGTATGGCTGAAAGCCCATGCATTTGAATGCAACGCTGGCAATTTTGTCTTGGTAGTGCGTTAGCAGGCTAGTCGTCGGCCTCTGGCTGGCTGGAAATACAAGTATAATATGCCATCATTTGACTTCTTATTTGACCTCGCGTTTTTAAATAAATTTAACATTTCGCGAAAAAGAAATTCATTAAAACGCATGCCATGGTTTTTTGCGTGGATTGAAAGAGAGATATAAGAAAGGCAGGCCTTTTCATAGGATATGTATACCAAGCGGAAGTAAATCAAGAGCTTTAAGCCTGGACTATATATTTTATAGTAAATGATGTTTTAAGACGTGTGGTTTTCAATGAGGCAATACTTTGGTCGACGTAATCGCCCAGCAGAGTCGGTAATTCGAGCAACCATGGACTTCCAACATTTACTCTAGTGGACAATGTGTTTTCTTAGAGACGCTGTAGAGCAGAGTATGGAAGAAGAACCGACTAAGTTCATCCTCAATTGCAACAATTGAAACTCTGTCCATCCACTTTATGGAAGATTTTGATCTTTGTTCGGGGGTAAAAAATCCAAGTCCTGCAGTAATTGAAGCCCAACGGCCATCAAGCGCGTCGCACATTCCGTGAATGAACCCAAAACGACAATTCCACCGATTCCGATTTTCGAAAGAAAAATTTTTCAGGTCAAATGGGTACATTAATAAACAAAACTGTCACCGTTGGAGTGATAATAATCCAAAAGCCATTGATAAGAAGTCGTTAGATCGTCAAGAAGTTACTGTTTGGTTTGCTCTATGAGCAGAGGGAATCAGTGGCACATATTTTTGAAAAACTGTGGGCGGTTTTCTGTTTCAGTATTGTTTCAGTCAATGTGGACACTATAGAGCCATGATTAATGACTTCTTCTTGCTTGAATCTTATCATGCTGATGTGCCCGATCTTTGGTTCATAGAAGATGACGCTACATGTTATACAGCCAACGAAACAATCAATTTATTCAAGGAAACTGTTCGTGAAAGCATTATCTCGCGTGCTGGATGAGTGACGTGGCGTCCAAGAACCTGCGATTTAATACCGCTAGATTACTTGTATGGGATTATGAGGCGGTGTTTGTATAAGCAGGTAAGCCCGAAATGATTGATGTTTTGGAACAGAATATTCTTTACTACATAAATCATTTTTAATATCGTAAATGGCTGGCTCCATTTACAAAAATTACAAATACGTAGGTAGATAGGTAGGAGTGCAGCCCTATCGGGCTCAATTAGCACTTGATGTGCCATTTTGATACACTAATCGTAGAACCTCCTGTATCTGCTATTCCGTTTCACCTTCTCTCTCAAACCATTTTGAGGCTTCGATGAAACTACTTATGTCCGATATGCTTTTAGTGGAAATCCATTCAAGGTTTGGTGCTTGATGGATTCAAAGTGTTTTGTGTCGGATCTGTGCTAGAGCTGGGCATTCGCAGAGAAAGTGGAAAATTGTTTCCTTGTTCTCTGCTACTCCGCAGCCACGGCAGAAGTCGTTGTAGGGCATATCCATTTTGGATGCATATTCACCAAATGGCCAGTGCCCTGTTGTGGCAGCTGTTAGTCTGTAAATGCTTTTTCTTGACCTATTTAATAAGTCGTTGGTTCTTTTCCTGTTATATTTTGGCCATAATTGTTTAGTTATACGTTATTTGCTGACCATTTAGTAAAAACCATTATGTGTAGTTAGGGTGTAAAATATTTCATAACACAGTTGAGAATTTCGGAACATTTGCAAATAAACTTTCCATTTCCGAAAACTCGGCAAGCAATATTTCAACCAAACTAGCAATATATTTCAATAATTGTCCATTTATTTGTTGTAGGTGAGTCTGTGTTCTAGCAAGAGCGCATTTTGCTCTTTGTCGGAGAAATTCCAACTAAAGCAAGTAAGAGTTCAAAAGATACAGGAAAAGCCTAACCGATTCATTTCAACTAACAGCTTTTCCATTATCGCCTTTCTACTCATTCCACTTAAGTAAATATTGATTACTTGATGGTTGACCGTGCGTAAATTAAACGAATAAAAGTCAAGGTGCAAACGCTTTTCACGACTCAATAAAACTGCAACGTTACACAAAAGGATCATGCCACCATACGATGAACAAATCAAGATAAAAACACCAGCAAAGCCTGGATACGATCTGGCATATTCGCAGTAAGAAATACACTCGCTGCAGATGTATTTATTCATCTTGGATATTTTTTGTCGACGCAGGAGCACCTTTCGATTTTCCTGCTAACGCTTTGTCTGACTGTGAAGAAATTGACTGCAGTTATCTTTTCGAATGCATTCGACCAGAAATTACTATGACTTTTTGCTATCGTGATAGCAAACTTGCAATACCTAAAACTACCGCTATTCTTTCTCTTGCAGAAATTTTCTCTTTGCCACGATTTTGATCCTTTGTTTGCTGTCTGCTACTGAATTGACGACAACATCGCCGCCTGTTTGCTGGTCGGTTGATTTGTTTGGCTCGACGCTTGTCGACATTTGACTGGCTGCGTAGTTGACTGCTAAAGCATTTAGCATAGATGAGCGACTGACATCTGTGTACATATACAATCAAATAATCGAAGTATTGAATAACCTACGTTCAACATTCTTTTTGCTGTTTCAGCTGTTAGTAAAGCCTTTTGTTCTTTCATCAATTTGTTTCAATCGGTAGACAAAATCGTTTGTATGTTCTTGTACAGTAGCTGTATAAGATAGTTACTCACGGGCATTTACGTCTTGGTAACCCTACCCTGTACCCCACCAATACCAATCACGCAGTGTCTAGTTAGAACTTTTATTACTGTGGGAAGGTAAACTTTGGTGATGCCAAACGGATCCTGTACTTAGTCGCGTATTTGCTAGTATCTGACCAGGGCTTTCCGAGCTCACCTGAGATCAAACATCCAGAACCGCAAGAATGCAGTGGAGCCCCTACTCATTCTTATTATGCAAATAATGTGACAGAAGTGTACTGGCCTTCCTCTTGCAATCTCCTGCAAATCCGCTATTACCAGGTACTTTAGGTATAATCAGGAGTCGAGACATCCCTTCGCTAACCTTAAGCGTACGGTTAATCATAATACAATAAAACGAGGAAACGTGATCTCCCTAATTTTCATTGTTTTTCATTTAAACTAGTTAGTGGGAGCAATCATCCCGATCCGAGAGAGCCTATATTTTATATGGACTGAGTAGACTATTGAGGAATATTATACTAAGATCCACCGACCAACAAAGTCAAAAAAATGCCTTACAATCCGAGGCTTGGACGATGTTGAGTCGACATTGCGAGTTTTCAAGAGAAAGGTTTCGCAAAAAATGTATGGTCTTTTGAAATATACGACGACATGGACATAGTTCAGCGAATTAAAATATAGCGGCAACGCTGGCTAGGTCATGTTGTCCGGACGAATGGACGAAAACACTCCAGCTCTGAAAGTATTCGACGCAGTACCCGCCGGGGGTAGCAGAGAAAGAGGAAGACCTTCACTCCTTTGGAAGGACCAAGTGAAGAAGGACCTGGCTTCGCTTGAAATACCCAATTGGCGCCACGTAGCGAAAGAAGAAATGGTGTCTACGCCAGTGAAGAAGAAGAAGAAGCGTGGATTTCTGGTTTATATGCAAGAAGAGTTCCGACCATAGCGCCTTCCCCGAAGAAAATTATATTTTTGTATTCCCTCATAGATAAAATTTCCTTCGAGCCCTCTTTAGTTCGTAGTTGCAGTAATGTTTGATTACAATATTCAAACAAACCGGGAAAAAAATCTAAATCCGACGCTGCTCAATTTGTTTGCCATCGCCTGCTCGCCATTTGACGTTATTGGCACAAAAGCGACAGGTGGACATTGAAGCTCAATGGACAGCAAATGGCTTTGCAAAAATTGCAATATGAAACTATCAAAGCGGAGATGCTGAAAACGAAGGCGGAAACGAACGCAGCGTTCGGAGGCAACCAAGCAGAGCACTTTTTGCTTATAATTTCGAACGTTGCGCAGCATTCAACGAACGAGCTGTTTCTTGCACTACAACTAGCCACATAGCTACACATTCCATGCCACCACTGAGACGAGAGGTGTGTACCACAATCGTGGCTTTAACTGTGCCACACACTGACAACGTCAATATTACCAAGCAGCAGCAGCAGCAAGTTATCATCTCAATCAGTCGTTTCTTGCGCATCACTGATTGCTCATTGCACAGTTTGCAAGGCGTCGCTGCACACTGGCTGATATGAACGCCATACCCGGTCGTTCAAATCATTCAATCTCCCAGTCACATACTAGTTATTGCTCCGCAATTCAACTACTGCGGCAGCACCCCCGCTCTGCCGCCTGGTCTCATTCTTTTTCTCATCTAAACAGCTGGCAGCAAGCAGCCATTCAACAGCTTTTTGGAAGCCAGCCATACGCTATAGTTGGTTTCGACTAAGAGTCAGCCAGCCAAGTAAAGCCGCACGGCACATAGCACACTAACTGACTGACAAATATTTTCGCATGGTTGAAAAGAATCGCAAAAGAGTGTACTAAAAAGCATTATCGATCAGGCGGTCCCTGCTGTCTTCGATTGTCTACTTTACCTTTTTTTCGCAATGATAAGAAACTGCAAACTATCGATGCAATTGTGTGTGAAGTTGCAAGAGGTTAGAATTATTAGAAATGACGCGGTATGGGCGTCTCGCTTCGAATATTGGTGTCATTGCCAAGTGCAGAAAATATATCGCAAACTTGTAAGCCAAGGGAATAGTAAGAGTATCCAGTAGCTTCGTATGTTTTCTGCTTTTAACATTTTAGAACGGAGACCACAGGCAGACTTCAATTTCCTAAGAAAGCAAATTCAGACATACATAAAAACGCATATCAATTACTTTCAGTGTAAGAGGGTGACTGATTAGAGATACTGTGTATTAAATTTAGATAAACAACTTTTTATCCATAGAGAAACGGCTGTAATATCCGCACGATTTGTGGTTTGATAGAAAAGTTGGCAGTTTTCTGGAATTTAGCCTACCTAGGAAGAGGTACTTCATAACTACTTATTACTTATCATAAGTAACATTTCTTAAAAATAGAATAACACAAAGAAAATTTTACTGAGTATGGCATCTGAATAACTTTAATTAATTCTGACTTATTTCACCATTCAACTGATGATGAAACGTGTCAACAGAGGTAAACATTATGGTTGCTAGATCTGAAAGCCTCTCTCTTTATATAATAAAAAATTATACCATATACCACAGCAAGTTTCGGCTTGGCTTGGAACGAAATGTCTCAACCAATTGCAGGGATTTTATTTAAATATAAACTTTCCTATAAACGGTTTTTATGGCACAACTAAATGCAACAATCTTTTTTGAATGATTTGAATTAGCTTACAAAGGCATACTTTCAAAATTACATATGTCTACCACCAGTAAGCCTTTAGAAGTCTTCTGGCCTCACATATAAATTTTTTTGAAGCCGGTATGCCTCGGACAGGTATTAGTGGTAAAGCTGCCATTATTACCTAGATTGTGCCACTGTCTGATATACATATGTACATTAAGTTCACTCAGTAGCTCGCAGGTTTTACAATTCCTAAAAGAACTTTTTTCTTTTATATTAAACCATTGGGTGCCATGGAAAAAATACCATGTCAACTTCTAAAGTATGGGAATTTATGGAGTAGATGTCGTTCCACTTTTTCAAGGATCTGAAGGTGAGATCAACTTCTGAAGGTGAGAGAGCACGTCCGCTAAAAGACATCTTAAGATATATTTTTTAAAATAAAAAACACTCTTCAATATCAACATTAAAAAAATATGATAAAAATAGAATTAACCACTATCGGCCACAAAACGCGCGCTGCCTCGTTCGTCGATAGATCGGTGAAGAGATAAGCTTTGAAAGACTGAAAGCTTGTTTTTTTACGTGGCATGTAATGTAAATCTGCGAAATAAGATAAAATTTTGGTTAACTAGGCAGTGAAGTAGAGAGAGTCCATTCCTGTAGACATAGTGTCAGATAATAATGTACATTTTTCAATATGCAGTTTCAAACCCTTCAAATCGCCAAGATCCGACGGTATATTCCCTACTCAGTGCATAAAGAGCTATTGCATGTCAACTATATTTTTCCGTTATGGAGGAATGTCAAGGTTATATGGCATATA
>NC_052503.1:74435743-74546723 GCF_016617805.1 Bactrocera tryoni
GGGTTGTGCGCTATCCCAATGAAAGGATCAAAACAGCCTCAGATGAGAGACCCCCCTTTTGATCACGACCCATGCAAACGTGTTAATGAGTACGATTTAAGGGCGTGCATCTGGTATGTCCGGTCCCTTAATTGGGAAGATGCCGCTGCACAGAGGGTTGATGTACTCGTAAGGGTAAGGCTGACATCACCGCCGTCTAAGAAGTGCGATAGATGGGACAAGGACTATAAAGGAACGCAAATTCGGTGAGAGATTCGTGGTGAGAGACAGACTCCGTCGCCGAATCCTGGCATTCACCCCCGTTAATGAACGTATAGCCACAAGCCGCATCAAAGCAATGTTCTTCAACATATCGATGATTTGCGCCCTTGCCCTATGTAACAGGAGGGCGATGTGACTAAAGATTTTTTCTAAGAGTACAGGGTGGTCAGAGAATGCATGCTTGATACAACGGTCGGTAAATTAAGCATCCATGATGAAACATTAACAAATGTGTTGAGGCTTCGCCGGCGACCGAAATTTGGTTATATTTATTAAGCCAACAACCAGATCGGCTATGTTGTGATAGACGGAACACACGTCTCCAGTGTTTTAGACGTGCGTACACTCTGAGACCCTAGCATAAACTCGGATTACTCTCTTGTTGCGACGAAGATACGCACCCGCCTCTGCAGCAAAAAACACATACATACCTCGCATTGTTACAATTGTCCAAAATACGTGCGAGATGGGATAGATACCGAGAGCTGAAGAGTGAAGCGAGACACATTTGCAGACAAAACAAGTAAGGAAGGGCTAAGTTCGGGTGTCACCGAACATTTTATACTCTCGCATGATAAAGTGATAATCGAGATTTCATTATCCGTCATTTACATATTTTTCAAATACCGTATTTTTGTAAAGTTTTATTCCGCTATCATCATTGGTTCCTAACGTATATAATCGTATTATACAGAGAAGGCATCAGATGGAACTCAAAATAGCGTTATATTGGAAGAAGGCGTGGTTGTGAACCGATTTCACCCATATTTCGTACACGTCATCAGGGTGTTAAAAAAATATTATATACCGAATTTCATTGAAATCGGTGAAGCAGTTCCTGAGATATGGTTTTTGGTCCATAAGTGGGCGACGCCACACCCATTTTCAATTTTTAAAAAAAGCCTGAATGAAGCTTCCTTCTGCCATTTCTTATGTAAAATTTTGTGTTTCTGACGTTTCTTGTTAGTCGGTTAACGCACTTTTAGTGATTTTCAACATAACCTTTGTATGGGAGGTGGGCGTGGTTATTATCCGATTTCTTACATATTTGAACTGTATATGGAAATGCCTGAAGGAAACGACGGCTATAGTAGTTTTCGAGATATGTACAAAAAACTTAGTAGGGGGCGGGGCCACGCCCACTTTTCCAAAAAAATTACGTCCAAATATGCCCCTCCCTAATGCGATCCTTTGTGCCAAATTTCACTTTAATATCTTTATTTATGGCTTAGCTACGACACTTTGTAGGTTCTCGGTTTTCGCCATTTTGTGGGCGTGGCAGTAGGCCGATTTTGCCCATCTTCGAACGTAACCTTCTTATGGAGCCAAGAAATATGTGTACCAAGTTTCATCGTGATATCTCAATTTTTACTCAAGTTACAGCTTGCACGGACAGACGGACGGGCAGACAGACGGACAGGCGGACGGACGGACAGACAGACATCCGGATTTCAATTCTACTCGTCACCCTGATCACTTTGGTATATATAACCATATATCTGACTCTTTTAGTTTTAGGACTTACAAACAACCGTTATGTGAACAAAACTATAATACTCTCCTTAGCAACTTGTTGCGAGAGTATAAAAAGAGACAGTCCGAAATGCTTGAGTACGAAAAGCTTGGCACTGTACTCGTATTACAATATTTAAGCGTACTCTGCTCAATCTACTAAAAAGGAGATCCCATAATCTGCGCCAACTATCGTGGGATAATCCTCTTCATCGTCGCATTTAGGGTTCTATCGAACGTATTGTGTGAAAGATTACTGTCAACAAACAGAGAGTAAGTGTACACTTCATTAAAGGACTTAGTTCTACTATAAGTTCTGCTACAAGTTCAGCCGTTACAAAAATGAAATAATAGTATATTTTCTAATACGGTAAGTTTTATTAAATAATACATATATTAAATGAGCGATGTAAATAGTTTAACTCGAAATTTTTACCTCAGAGTTAAAAAGGTCTAACGCCTTTACAGAATATTACTTACCAAATCATTAAACAGCTGGACAGTGACCATATCCAATCCTTGTAATATCAGCTTTTGCGTCCTTGGAAGTTTTGTTTATTAAAAACTTTTTTAAAAGTGAAGAAATTTTCATTTGTAAAAATAATCCTTTTCATGACCCTTGACTGCATACCACTGTAGACGCCACTTGCACTTGCTTTGCTTAAGATTTGCCATGTGATTACTAGTTAACCGACTGGTGGAGATCATTTTAATTAAGTCTTGATATTGGTCTAGCCCATATAGCCATTTCCCGTGTTACCATTTTCTGTTTTTTAAAGGGATTTTTGCGAATGGGCTCGCACACAGTTTTTATGGCTGAATTGCTTCTCTTTCTGTCATCAACTGTAGATGTTTGGGCAAAACGCTTAAGTATTTTGAGAAGCTCATAAATTTCAAACTTATGTAAAGCAATCACTGCCATTTGATTTTCTTTCAAAATTAAGATTTGTAATAATATCATGATTGCTATTCGAAAGTAATTGGTTTCAAATTTGTATCTATGACGTGCCAGTCTCGAATTTTCTTCAATATTTAGTAGTGCAGACAATTGCACAGTGGCTTGCGAAAGGCTTTATGTATGTTACTGAAAATTTGTTGGATTCTTTACATGATTCAGAAATAGAGAACTACATATATGATGATGTGGTGAAGTTTCTTAATGGGTTTGCGGAGAAAATACTAACGGTGACAACATCGTTTTGAATAAATCACACAAATTCAGGAAGACTTTATTGCTCTGAATTAGTATTTATCATGGATCATGCGTTAGAAATTTAGACCACTGGAAATGTTGGATTAGAAGGTTTACCAAGCTCCGGTGAGATCAGATATTTAAGATCGAGAAAAAAAGCGTTTAAAAATTTGAAGAGAAAGACGAGCCATGCAGCAAGTCCACAAATAACTACGCTTGATTGTCAATTGAAGAGTATTAACCGCAAACCGCTACTCAGTTGCGATAAGTTGTGGTTCTAGCTTTTGCTTAACAATTTTAATAATTATTATATTTGCTTACCATCAGATATTTGGATAAATAAATCTCACCGAATTTTGACTTCCAAAATCTAAGGAACAAAACAAAAATCATTTAAGAAACTTTGTAAATTGTTAGAAATGTTTAGCGTTATTTCAACAATGAGCAGATTCAAAATTTTAAACATTAAATTTCACGCAAGAACAGCTGTCAGAGTAAAACACAGGTATTTGCATTACTTGTTTGCTTCGAAGAGAATATGCAAATACACAAGAGAGCAATATTTTTTCCAGTAGCTATTGTTTTTGCAAAATATTTGTTGAATTTAATGTAGTGCAATACTATTGAAAAGGCACATATACACATGCAAAAAGTGGAATGTGTCAACAAGCGGCAGCAATCCGGGTGACAGTAACTGTATTGAGATCATGGGAACCACGGCTTATGGTGTGAGTATTTGGTGAGAGCGTGCGTGTATATTGTGACACATTGTTTTTTGAAAGGACAGAACACTCGCTGTTGTTGCAATGCAACCTGTTGGCCACAAATAACGGGGTCATAACACACAATGAATGGCATGTAATGAAAAACCAAGAACTTTCCGTGCGAATTTTTTATTGTAAATACAATTTTTTGTGTTTTAAATATTTTTATGTTTTTTTTTGTGTATAGATTGCAAGCAATTTTTGCAGCAACTGAAAGCTTATCAATACTGCCCTCATTGTTGACAAACGTCAAATGCAAGCTTTCAACTTGGTTTATTCACAGTTTATATCGCTGGCTATTGGCAGATGCACTCATTCGCTTAACGCACAGCCATTAAACGGTTTTTGTAAGAGCAGTTTTTCCGTTGAGCACATTTTATTTTATGCTTTGAGCAATCGCGACGGTCATTGTTTACTATTTGGTGATCGTTGACGTGAGACGGCATATCTTTGACAATTTTATTGCATTTCAAAAGTGCAAACTGTTTGCGAACCAATAAAAAGCTTTAGTGTGAAAGTAGCAACAGTGCAATAAAATGGTAAGATTTATAGTAATAGAAGACTCAAACTAAATAGTAGATAATTTTCAAAAGTCTGCCAAATTGTACCGAATAGCTTAAAATGGGGTTTGAAAAAGCAATAGAAATTTATTATAATAAGTACATGAACTAAAAGTATAGGAAATCGTAAATGTTCACCCCTTTCAGTAAAAAAATTGCAGCAGCAATTTAAACGATCCTTCTAGCTTGACCTTAGTCAATAACATTTCCGATTAACTGGGCATAATTTATACATTCTAATTGTGTTATAATTATTTTTATAATTTCTCTTTTGTACAATTTGCCAATATGTTTACTGAATTGTTTATATAGCCGGGAAAAATTGAAAGATATTAATAATGCAATGAAGTTTGTAACACTTGGGGAAATGTCAGAGATTTCATAAAGTATGCATTGAGAAGTCGAAAAAGTCTTTTCGTATTTCTAATCAAACTTTAACTTATTATTTTTATATATTTATACTAATAAATAAATAATCAAATATATATCATTTTGGTAGAGCACTTTTTGCCATTTTTCCGCTAGAGACATTATTCTGTCAGTGTAAAATTTTCATCTGTGTAAATGGAAATTTCCAGAACGGTATCGAGCTAACCATTGTCGTGCTACCCGAATTGATATAACATCGTCTCCGTAAACTTCACAAATTTCTTTGGTGGCTTGACTGGCATTCTTCCCTTTTTTATGCAAAATTTTCAAAAAAAAGCGAATGTCTTAATTTTTTTCACTCATTTTTGAACAGCTGTAACTTTTTATCAACCTCCCCGTATTTAATTTTTTTGTTAAATGAAGCTTAAAATCTCAGCTTTCCAGCACTATATGGTATGACACAATGTGATTGGTAGCACTGGAGTATCTATTGACAAAATACGAAAAGACTTTTTCGACTACCAATATACACCCTGTCAGGAAAGTATCGGGAATTCTTCATTTAAATTTCTGGCTTATAATAGGTTGTCAAAAAAGTCTTGCGGTATTTTCGCTAGTTGGCGCTGAAAGCGCGTAGTTGCAGTTTTATTCGTCGCATCGGGTCATGCTATACCTTTTTGTAAAGCCCATTTCACGCGCTAACAGGTGTTTGATTGATTGTCGTTTCTTTTAAGTCGTTCGTGAATTATAGCGGCGCAAACAAGGAGCAAAATAAAGAGAAAATACGGCATATTTTACAGTACTACTACGATAAAGGCAAAAATGCATCTCAATCCGCCAATAAAATTTATGCAGTTTACGGACCCGACACAGTTTCCATTTCCACCGCACAACGATGGTTTCAACGTTTTCGTTCTGGTGTGGAGGTAGTCGAAGGTGCGCCACGCTCCGGAAGGCCTGTCGTCGAAAATTGCGATAAAATCGCTGAATTGGTCGACCGGCATAGTAGCAGCCGTAGCATCGGTCAAGAGCTGGGCATGAGTCATCAAAAATTCATTTCAATTTCAATAAAAAAAAAAATTCAATACAAATACCGCAAGACTTTTTTGACAACCCTTTACAAACAGAGAGACTTGTTCAAATCTTATGTATGGTTCCTGAAGTTGGCTTTTGTGTGTTAAAATCTTCGTGGCAAATTTAATATACCCTGTTCTGGGTATAACTAGACGAAATGTGCTAAAAATGTCCATTAGCAGTGAAATAAAAAAAAAATATATTTTTGGTGTGAACTTCTATAATTTTCATTAGTGTGAGTTCCGAGCTTGCATCATCTTCTTCACGAGTTCGGCTATTCTATGTAGGATTAATATTGTTAATCAAAGCCACACGCAAATCATCTCTAACCTTCCAATGATTGTCGAGAAAACTGTAAAATAGATTAAAGCGATTTCTTGAATTCTATAAGAAATCGTATTTTACATCAAAACGAAAAAAAGCGATCAAAAACAAGCAGTTAACGACAATTCTGAATGTCTTTCGATTCATTACACAGCAATGCAAAGAATGACGACTTTTTGATTTTTGCAATAAGTGGCTTACAAAATTTCGTTCCGGCAAAAACTAAATTTTTTAAGTGTTAGTTCGACGCGAAAGAACATTGGATGGACCTTTTTTTGAATTGACCAGGGTTATTTTCAAAGTGAAGAAAGTCAGTTCACGTTTGGACGAATATTAATAAAAGTAATAATAACAAGTGAGGAAGGGCTAAGTGCGAATGTAACCGAACATTTTATACTCTCGCAAATGAAAGTTATATACAGGATTTTTGTATATATTTTATCACATATTGATAGTCGAAAAAGTCTTTTCGTATTTTGTCAATAAATGTCGTCGTAGTCAATACGAGTTACACATGGATGTGCTGAAGTTGTGCTCCAAGACTTACTCGACCACACTACTATAAGATTTTGTCTTTATATTGAGGACATTCTTCAAAACTGCACGTTAGCCGAATTAGAGAATCTTGAAATTATTTAAAAAAGAACTTGCATATCACCAACATATTTCAGAGTTCATCGGTTCCCTAGAGTTTGCAATCACATATAGCTGACACTAAAAAAGTTTTGTTTCAAAATCTAACACCCTCATCTAATTGTTTCTGCCGCCCATTTCAAATTCGATTTGTGCATGAAACTGTCAACGTCACAAAAGAAGGGTTATTATACGTAGATAATCAGACAAAACGATTGCTAGTGACTAAAATACCCAATCCAAAAGATATTTTCGTGCGACATACATTGCTTCCAACAATGGTTGACTCGAAAGTTTGCAATGCGGCTATCGATACCACCTCTGCCATCAGATGTTACATATGTGGGAAAACGTCAAAAGATTTCAATAACTTTGAAAGTACTAATGAGGAAGAACCCAAGTCTTTATAATTAGGTCTGTCAATTCTCCACGCTTGAGTCCGTTTATTTGAAATCACCACATTACACTTTGCATATAAATTACCTTTGAAGAAATGGCAAGTCCGAACCACAGAAGAGAAAAAAATTGTGAAAGAAAATAAGAAAAGTATCCAAAAAGCATACAGGGAAAGGACTAGACTATTAATAGATATGCCAAAAGCTGATTTCGAAAATTCCAATTCGCGAAACACATCCCGAAGATTCTTCAACGTCAACGAGGCAAAAGCCAACGCTTCTTGAGTGAAACTGTAATGCTTTTCGAGTCAAAGGAACCGGAGGTTCACGTTCGCACTGAAGCAGGGTTGCCTGAACATTCTGATGAATCAGAATAGATTTTTTAACAACACACACGAGGGCATTCTTATTTTCTTTATTATTATTTTATTTTATCATTTTATTCTGATATATTGCATTATTATATTCATTTTCATTCATAAAATCACTTTAAATTATTTTGTACGGTTGTGTTGCGGTTACAAAAGTTTTTTGGTATCTACTACACTGATGCAATGCCATGGACATTAGAAATAATTTCGTAAAGTTTTATTGAAAAATCTCCTTGTACGACAATTTACGCGCCATCTCGAAAAATGTATACAATTTCAAATTAAGTGAAATTCCAATATTTAGCTCGAGCTCAGTTTCTGTAATTTAAAAGAAATAAAAATTTTCTGGCAGCAAAATGACAGTGGTGCTATTGGTTATGCCAGAAATCCAGCAAGCGACGCTGTAAAAAGTTATGAAATGACAGTTAGGTTACATAAAGGGCAGTTAAATAAAAACACGAAACTCAAAAAAGAGAAAAATCGCGAATTAAAAGGAAATAAAATGAAATTGATCACCAGCCGTGATTAATTGTATTTTCCGTTTATCCATTGACCCACAGTTAAAGAGTTTGCCCATAAATCAACGACCTTTTGGTCCATTCAAACCTACATATAGTATAGGTTACTTTGTATATATCTGCACACATTTAAGTAATTACTTCTTTTTTATTTACACAGTAATGCACACAGTTTATACAGCTGTGACTGCTATGTGGGAAGTTAAAAAGTTTGTTTACGTTTTACTCATAGTCTTTTTTATTTGTCCCGGCCATATTATATTGATAGTATGAGAGTCTCCAGTTTAGCTTATAATACTATTATATATCTAAAACTTTTGGGTTTAACAGCGTTTCCTTATGTTAAACATATGTAAATATAAAAAAATTGTTGTTTATATTTGTTTGTTTTCTTTGTTTCAAAACCTTGTTCTAATTTCTAATCCACAAAGCAATTGAATATTATTTTAAATGCACACAAAATAAGTAAATAATTATTAATGAAACATGATTTAACTTAAGCAAATACCTCGGTAGAGCATTGTATTGATCCTCGATCTCTTGAATTGTTTTCTCGTTTATCGTCTTAAGCCCGAATCATTAAAAGATTATTTGTTTTATAACAGTATTTCAGTGCATCTCACATTACCTGTTTCTGTAGTCCCCGAGATGGCAGAAAACGCTGGTATCCCGATAATTATGTTACAGATGAATCTATCTATTCCAAAAATATCATCCGGTTCTGTTCTCTGTTCTTTTTTATGGGTTAGATAGGTAGGTGAGTATGCTATGTTAATTATTATTCATTTCAAATAATTTCTGAGTAACATTGTTTTATTTTTATTTTTTTACTTTAATAATTTATTGCTTTGTGAATTTCCTACAAGTACCGCTTGCCCTTTAAATATTTTACTATGCCTAAAACATACATATGTATGTACATACATATTACACTCTTGGGCCCTTGTACAGTCATTCGCTTTGTTGTAAATTATATTTTCAAAGTCAAGTTGCGAAATGTTTTCCACACTTAAACACAAACAAACACAAATGAGCTTATTTATATAGAGTTGGAATTCGAGTACGTAAATATGTATTTATGTATCAGTGTATGTATGCATGCGTGATTGTATATATGGATGTATGTGTGAGTTTGACTTTATCATTTTACTGCAGTACTAAATGAATAAAATCAACAAAAAAAGCACAACTTGTGATACGCTCACGCGCTCATTTGCGCACAAGCTCATGCGCACATTATGCGAAGAGCTCATTCGGCTTAACCCCCTTTACCGCTGCCACGCTGCTCATAAACACAGTGGCAACAAAGCTTTTAACAACTCGCAAAAATCGTTGCGAACGTGACTACTTTAACTAGCAGAAATCGCTAGACTGACTGCCGGTTGCCCCCTTGACCAAAGTCGTGCTGGTAGGCTGTATTAAGACTACTTGCTGTGCTCGTAGAACAATTTATGGTGAACTTTGATTAGGCGTTTGTAATGTAAGGAAATTGCAACTCTCAAGCCGGCGAGATTATTCTTTTTATTTATACATATGTACATACATACATATGTACATGAGTTGCTTGTTTTATTTATTAACGATTTTATGATTTAATGATCGTTGATTGTGATAGGATCATTTGTCTCCGATCATCACTCAAGCAAATTTGAAACATGCAGTTTTGAGAAAACCCCGTTCGAAGATAAACCGATAAAGTGGACTAAACTGAGCTGCTACACTTTAGAAGACTGTAACTCAAGAACTATTTGAGATAACGATATAAAATTTTAATATTATATTTTCAAAGGTCTAACCCATCGAAATATGAAAAAATTTTCTTATTTTATTTTTCTTTTACATTTTTCATTATAGTAGTTGTGCTTCTTATCTAGTTCCCTCTGCCGAATAGCATTAAATCATCAAAAATCGCTTATGGAATTATACTTTACGCTTACTCGGCTTCAACGTACCCAACAGCTTGCGCCCTTCACAGCCACTCTGCCAAGACATTTGCTATTAGTGAGCGAGTGTTAGCGCGCACGAACACCGTCCGTTACGGCAGCTTATTGCTTCGCGCTAGCGAATTGTGAAATTACTGTGCGAAATTCAATATACATACATCTGCAAGGTTTTCAAATTAAACACACATTTTTCCTAATAATGTGACTATTCTGAAATGCTCTCAATGTGAATTGTATTTTTTTACACTCCGATATACATATGTACATATGTATGCATGTATTTAAATTCAATTGATTTTAATTTTTTGTCATGTCCTTCAAGAGAAACTCTATTTAATTAATCATTATTACTATATCGCATATGAATTCCCATATTTATATTGATTTTTTTTGAAGAGCCCGATTGGTTGCCACACTCATCGTTCAATTTGAATAAATATTTGGTACCAAGCGTTTTCTATATACATATACTTCCTATATTATATTTTTATACACACTTTATAACTCACAGCCAGAATTCTGAAGTTTTGTCGATTACTGTACTGTGTTGATTTCCACTTACCAGCTAGATTTTCGAATTAATACGATTCCCTTATTATATGGCGCTTTTTGTAGCCTCAGAACCTGATCCATTTATGATAATTACTATCAAGAATGCGAGAAATGTACTTTGTGACAACAAAGTACCCGGAAATTGTAAATAAAACGCAAAACATTTAATTATTCATCAATATTTATAGATGTAACACACTTACATATGTCAACGATTTTTATATTCCTTGGGATGGTCTTCAGCTCCTTCAGCGAATTTTGTATATCTCTTCGATCGACTGAAAACGAGTTTCAGGGAGCGGCAATTTCATTTTGTGGAACAAGAAAATATCACGCGGAGCCAAACGTAGTGAATACAGTAGTTGATCGATGGTATTCATTGCATTTTGACTTTAAATTCGGTCACAATCGAGGCTCGATGCAATGATGCATTATCATCCTGTAAATTCTATGAATTGTTCTTCCACAATTCCGGGCGTTTTCGACGGATGTTCGCACGCAAATGCCTCAATATTGCGAAAGAAGAACTTCTTGCACGATTAACATGTCCAAAAATACCCGACACTCTTTCTGAAAAAATTTCACTTTCATCGGGACAAATCGAGCAAGAACACATTTCATATCCAAATTATCCACAAAAAACATTCGAACGGACTCCCGAGAGATGTCGAGCTCTTTTGCCAACTCTCTAACACTTGCCTCACGATTTTCAAGCACCATATCCCTCGCTTTTCCAATATTTTCATCAGTTACAGGCGAAGGTCGTCCAGAACGAGGCATGTCTTCAACGATCTCTGAAGCGTCTTCTGAAGGCATTCCACGACTCGTAGACACTCGAAATTTGATTAGATATACATAATTTGAGACGATATTTTTACCCGTTGTAAAAATCGGAACACACTACTGAGGTGTACCGACTTAAGCAGCTGCTGTAAACAAATCGATCTCAAGACAGATCGCGCTCATATTTAGCATAGTAATTAAGACAGTCCTAGAACTTAGCAAAAAACATTTTTTTTTAAATATCATTTAACCGGGGAATTTAATTACAATTCCCGGTTGCTTTTTTTGCCACAATGTACAGTTTCTGACAAAAGCTGTGGAAAGTGCTATCAGCAAACGATCTTCTATGTGAATCAACTAACGAAGTTTAATATCAAACCATTCTTATATATGTATATTAATACTAGTTCATACGATAACACTAGTTATCTAATTGAAAATAAAAATGCATATATTTAAAATCCGCCTGAGATCAAATTCAAACCTTTTATTTCTTAATTTTTGAATTTCAATTTATGGCTTTTGTTGCTGCTTTGTCAGTAAATTTTTCAATTTCTTTTCTTTTTTTTTGAATTTTTTGTGTTTTTGTTTCAATATTTTCTTTATAAAACAACGCATACAAATCAAAACAAATGCTTAAACAACATAATTAAAAAATTCAGTGGCTATTTTACGTTTTAGCGCAGAAAGTATAAGGCTACAAATTAACCAATATAGCACAATGTTGCATTTTTGCAAAATAATTTTTCTCACACTTACATAATATGCTAGAATAATTGTACATTTCGGTTTAGGAGCAAAGTAAAAACTCAACAACAATCAAGAATTCGAGTGCTTCAGTAAATTCACTGCAACTACAATACATTATAAAGGCAGTTTAGAGTTACTTTTTGTTTAAATATTTACATAAATCACTTTCAATGAAAAAATACTAAGTATTTAATTTATAAAAAAAAATGGAAGGCGGGTGGTGACGTGAGGAACAATAATAAACATTATCAACGTTGTCTACAGTAAGCACTGCCAAAGTAGAAGCTTGAACGCCCGCTACCAGAAGAGGCCCAGCCAGCGCCATGGTGTGTCTTCCAAACTTCGTTAAGTCCATGTTGGCCGCGCGCGTGCGTGTATGTTGCCAACGCTGATGCGGCGGCCCGTTGAGTTGTTTGCCGGCGACAGTTGAGTTGTTTGCCTTAGCGCCGGCAAAGAACTGGCTGCTTGCTGCTTGCAGTGCACCAAACAACAACGTTGACAAATAAGCATTGTGTGATGACAAACGACGACAACAACAAACAGCATGATGTGAAAGTATGTTTATGCCTGCATGTGTGTGTGTGTGTGTAATTGTTGCTGTGATGGAGGAGGAGTTGTAGGATGGCGTAATCATACAGCGCCTGCGCTTAGATAACCAGCTACCGCACCGACCACCACAATGTCCACGTAGTAGATGACTTTCCGACCACCAACGCTGCAATTGCCGCTGTTGCTATATCGTCAACGTCATATATATATAATACACACGCATGTGTAATCAGCTCATTTCGACGTCATCATCCACAACAATTGCATGCTGCTGGCTATTGCCGGTGGCAGTTGTGTGCGTACGCGAATAGTTAAGCGGCTCCGTATTGCTAATATCACAGTCGTCAGCGTCTTCGTCTTCGTCTTCTTCACAGTCTTCTTCAGTAACAAAGTGGTGTGCGGCAGCAATATTATGACTATTGTTGTCCACTTGGCAGTCTTTAGTGTAATGCATTTGCTGTGCTCCCCCCTCCACACGTGAAGGTGTTTGTTCCAACACATCGTTGTCATCATCATCACTTTCCATTTTCAAATCATCCAAATTCGTATGAACCGAGAGGTAAACGTAATCGTGTGGCCGCTGTTGCTTCAGCCACGGCGTTAAGAATACCTCATCGGCATGCAGACGTTCCTTGTAGTCCTTACAAAGCAGCAACAAAAGCAGCCAACGCACCGGACGCGGTAAACAGGAGGGTATTTGCACCTGACCATGCCGTATGATCGTAATCAGATTGCAGTTGGGTCGCTCATAGAACGGATATTGGCCAACAAGCATTGTATACAGTATAACGCCCAGCGACCACATATCGGCAGGCTTGCCTTGATACGTGGGGTTCGGGCAGAGCAGTTCGGGTGCAGTGTAGAGCGGGCAGCCAATCTTGTCGCTCAATGTGTCATCCGCGGGATCGTTGAGTATCATAGAGCCCTCCAACGATTCATACTGGATTTTCGTTCTAAAATGAGAGCAAGAAAAGCAGAAATTAATGTTGTGTTCACAAGTAATTGGTTGACTAATGATGACTAAAATTAATGTTGTTCAACTAAAACCGGCCGTATTGGTTAGTCGAAAAAGTCTTTTCGTATTTTGTCAATAGTTGTCATTGTGTCATACCATATAGTGTTTTATTTATTAGTATAAATATAAAAAAGATTAGTTGAAGTTTGTTTAAAAATACGAAAAGACTTTTTCGACTACCCCATATGTCTGTATGTATGACTTTCGACACGAAATTTCCCACTATAATGCAACAGCAAAATTGCAGACCCAACAATAAATAATCGAAATGTGCTTTGTGCAATTGTACACTTTTGAAAGCGTTGAATACATAATTCAATGTCGGCCGGCAGCGCACGCGGCGTTCAAATGTAATTGAGTAAGCCACAACAACAACAACGACAAGCGTCAAGTAAACGAATTAAAAATGAAAACAAATTAAAATCAATTATTCAATACAAAGTTGAGAGCGCAATGTGGAGCCAACAACCAGCAGCAAAAGAGCCTGCAAGCTGTAGGCCTCTGCGGCTGGCAGCAAACGTGTGCGCTCAGCAGCAGCTATGGAGCAACAGCGCGCCATTATTGAGTGCGCTGATCTTTCAACAGATCAACTGATCGTCAAAAGTCAAATAATCAATGAAGCAAGCAAACATTTCGAATAGCCGTACGATGTGTGAAGGGTTTGGCCTCATGCGCGCAGCAAATAGAAGTGGGTGACGTCGGTGGCTGAACGCTTAATGCCACGATCGCTCTTTGTCCCGTCGTCAAAACATAGTATGTACATATGTGATTGAGACTGTGAAATAATTGCAACAAAAATGACGACGATTGATTGAGCCAAAACAACGCAGTAATGAGTGAGCTCACGATGTTGTGCAAACGCGCGCCATCCGGTACGCAAGCGCTTCAAAAATGTAAGTGTATGTATGTGGTTGATCAATATGTACATATGTACATGTAGTTGTCCAGCGCGTCAATATGTTTGTATGTAGCCGCAGCTGACATTGAGCAAAAGCAAATCAATCTTGATTGAAATGAGCCAATCCACAGCGGTAAGTGTTAATATGACGTAAATTAATGAGCCGCGGCAGCAGCACACGTAACTGTAGCACAGCGCTGCTAACAAAAAACTCAAGTCGGAATTAATTTGTATACACAAATGATATGAAGTAGGCGTTGGCCCAAACTGACTTTGGCTAAGCTAGCGCGCGTGGGAAAAAAGTAAAACGAAACTGCAGTGACCCATTGACCTGAAAGCGCGTACAGCTTGCTTGGTGAGCCACAAGCGGGCGCGGCGGCAGAGACTTACAGACAGTAAACTTCAACTAAATGTCATTAATAGCATAATAGAGCACTAGCACAGTTAAGAAATAAATGGCAGGTGAGCGCACAAGAGGCGAGCGCGAGAATGGGCTTGGTATGGCACAGGCAAAAGCAAGAAACCAGCTCCAAAAGGAAGCACGCCAAATTGTATGTATTGTAATATAAATAAATTTACAAATATACATACATACATATGTATATGTGTGTGGCATATGTGTACGAGCACATGAAAGAAGCACTGAGAAATCGAATAACGAAAAACCTCGCGCTGACCCTGATATTACCACTATAACTAGCAACTGTAATAGTCACAGCACTACAACAAGTGGGGGTAATGCAATAAATTTTACAACAAATACACATACGCGCATATGAGCAGCTAAAAGACAACAGAAAAACATAAGCGAACGCGAGAGCGCGGCCTGCCAACGCGCATAGTGATCTTCACCAACTGACCTCGCGGCAATGCGTTGAAGAGAGGCAGTGGTTTCAAAAAAAAAAAAAAAAACAAAAAAAAATGAGCGAGCGCGCGCATATTACACATTATTTTGTTAATGTTTGCAATGCAATAACTTTTTTGGTTTTTTCAAATAAGATATGAGTAATCATGTGGAGGCACGACTAAACACTTTGTTGTCTGGCGGTGTTGTAAGAGACACGTGTAGAGCGCGCCAAAAAGCAATATGTATTTTTTTTAAATTTTTTTTTTAATTTTATTTTTTTTTATTTAATTTTTTTTATTTAATTTTTTTTTGTTTAATTTTTTTTTATTTTTTTTTATTTAATTTTTTTTCTATTTTTTTTTCCTTTGATTATACTGTAGCGTTTTTATAGCGCTTGGCCCGCGTAAAGCGCCAATGTAAAATAATATACAATAAATAAATACAAATTTGAAGGACTTCTTCAACGCACTTGCCCAAAGTTGCGTTAAATTGTTGCTGCCATTGCATGTTTAAGTAATTTTTGTTGGATTTAAATTCAAGACTCGATGAGACTACAATTTGTAGATCAGAGTCAGGGTCAATTGCATATTGTAGTTGTTGGGATACGAACATTTTCAGTACAAAGCGCGCAAGTGAGAGAAATCATAATTTGTATACGAATTTAATGTAGAAACGGCATGAGAAAATGTAGAAATTTACAGTTGTGCCACCTTACACAGCTAATTTGCGGTACACGGAAAGAAATAATTAAAGAATATTGTGAAAATATTTAACTTAGTAAAGCGCATAAATTTAGAAAATGAACCTTGCAGGTAATGAAAATTGTCATAGACACGCAATTATGTATATGTACACATGTATGTACATATGTATGTGCATGTGTATGTTTTTATGTATGGTTGTTTGTGTGTGCCTATGAGAGCTAAAAATTGAATGTCGACAATGAGACAAAGGCGATGACGAATGTGCTAATAAAAATGAACTTGAAATTAGAAACGCTAAAATTTTATGCACATATGTATGTACGTACATATGTATACATATATGTATATGGACGTAGATATGAATGTAAGAATGTGAACTTATTATGATTCAAGTTTACTGAAAAAAATCTAAAATGGAATAATTTAAAAAAATCATATAAAAAAACTTAAAAATTATATAAAAAAATAACATAAATAAAAATAAATAAAATAAAATAAAATAAAATATTTAAAAATACTAAAAAATATTAATAAATAATAAAAAAATAAAATGAAAAATATACATATTAAATAAAAATTAAATAGGATAATAAAAATAAATTAAAATTAAGTTAAACACAAAAAAATAAATAAAAATAAATAAAGTAAAATAAATTAAAAATTTAAAAATACTAAACAATATTAATAAATAATATAAAAATAAAATGCAAAATATACATGTTAAATAAAAAAATTAAATAAGATAATAAGAAGTAAATTAAAATTAAGTTAAACGCAAAAAAAAATCAATAAATAAAATAACATAAAAATTTTATAAAAATAAAATAAAAAAATAAAAATAAAATAAAAAATTTAAAAACAAAATAAAATTAGAAGCAAAACTACCTATAATTTATTTATTTATTTAAAAGAGAACTAATTATACAAAACTATAATAAATTATAATATAAATAAGAAGATATTGTGCAGTGATTTTTGGAATAACAACCTGCCTGTTTCTAGCGTATATTATTTAAACCCATTGGCATAAAAAATATGTATTAAAAATAATAAAATTAAAAACCAAAATAAAATATTGAAAAAGTAAAATAAATATTTTGTAATCATTTTTTAAATAAAATGAAAAAATAGTTAAATAAAGTAAAATGTTAAAAGAATTCAAAAAATATTAAAATGAAAAGTTAGATATAAAACAAAAATTAAAAAAAAACCTTTAATAATATAAAAAAAATATAGATCGGAAGATTTATTATATATTATATTTTATTATATAATTTTATATAATATAAAATAATAATATATATATTTTTTATATTAAAAAAATTAAATTTAAAAAATCTTAAAAAATAATATAAAATATTAAAAGTTAAAAACAAACAATAAATAAATAAAATTAAATTAGAAGCAAAACTATAATAAACTATTCTATAAATAAAAAATAAATAAGAATATATTGTATATGGATTTCTAGAAGAGCCTAAGGAATATAAAAAATAATAATATATAAATAATATAGCAATATAATATAATATAATATTTAAAAATATAATAAAATATTAAAAAATTATTTAAAAAATAAAATGAAAAAAATTTAAATATTAAAAACTAAAATTTAAAAAAATCTCAAAAAATTAGTGTAGAAAATATCAAAAAATAATATAAAAAATAACTACAATGAATAAAAAAAAATAAAAAAAGATAAAAATTACTAAAATGTAATAAAAATAAAAGAAAAAATAAAAATAAATTAAAAATAGATAAAATAAAATATTAAAAAAACAAAAAATAAATAAAAATAACTAAAATAAATAAAAATAACTAAAATGAAATAAAAATAAAAGAATAAATAAAAATAAATTAAAAATAGATAAAATAAAATATTTAAAAAATAAAAAATAAATAAAAATAACTAAAATGGAATGAAAACAAAAGAATAAATAGAAATAAATTAAAGAATGATAACATAAAATATTAAAAAAATTTTGAAAAATCTTTAAAAAAAATTAAAAAATAAAAAACATTGAAAAAATAAAAAAAAAATACATTTAGAAAATACTAATAAAAAATGTGCAATATAATTAATTTAGAAGCAAAATTAAATAAATTGATTAAAATAATAAAAGTTAATATTGAAAAATTCTTTGAACAAATTAATTAGAAATATAAAATATGTATAAAAAAAACAAAATAAAAAATAATATTTGAAAAAATATAATTAATTTAGAAGCGAAACTAATAATAAATTGATTAAACGATATTGTGAAACAAATTCGAGAATAGCTGTCGACTTCCTCCATATATTATGCAAAACCCTAGGCATATATTACTAATCACTTGCGACGATCGTCAAAAACCAGATATAATCACTTTCGCAAGCCTCAAACACGCCGCTTGAGGCCGACAACAAGTTCGATAAGGCAAACACGCAATAGCCGGTTTCATTGTTGTGCGCAAAAGGTGGCACTAAAAAAAGGCGACTTTAAAGAAAATGCTTGATTTGCATAATAAAAGCAATGGGAAAATGAAAGTGGTAAATGAAAAGCCAACAAGCAGTGCGCAACACAAAAGCGAAAGCAGCCAAGAACAGCTGATAAAGGATACTTTATGGAAGACAAAAAGCGGAAAAACTAAGCTAAACACAAAGGTATGTGCATTAGCAGCAAATAAAAGCAATATAAAGGTAAAAAAAATTATAACTGTAAAGAAAACTGTAACGTTGTGTTGCAAAAAACACGACGCAGATTCATATGTAAATTCTTGCGTGTGTTTGTCTAAGCATAACAATTGGTTGGCAACAAGGCATGGAAATGAGAGAAAAATTCAACCCTTCGTTTGAGTTGATGACTCCTTTTTGGTTTGCGTGACTTCGTTCTGACTGTTGAACAAAGGTGGCAGGACAAAAGTTGCCAAATGCATGCTGGCGTATATAACTTTTGTCTTTGTAATATTACCCTTGCGGATTAAAGCAAACGCGTACAACGGCGCACTATTACTTGCCATGTACTTGTATATATGTATGTATGCACCTATGTATGGAGACAGTTGCAGTGTGGTGAGTTGGCAACAAAGCGCTAAACGGATTGTGGTGCAAAATATTCGCAAATTGCATGTCATGCCGCAATTGTCTGACAAGTGACAATGACAGAGTGCATTTTTATTGTGCTGCAGCTAAGAATAAGTGTAGCTTTGTGTTGCTTTACAGCTTAGGCATATCTTCGAGTGGCACTGGATTAGGCAGCGCTAATGAAGCATGAAAATGCAGTGCAGCAGCAGCTATAATTTGCATTTAAATATTGTGCAGTAACTAATTATAATAGGAAGGGAGTAAAAGTAGTAAAAAAATATGTACTTAGTGAAGGAAAATGTTGCATGTGGGCTGACAGTTTGTAGGACAGGCTTGTCAAATGTTGCAAATTATGCTGATTATCAAGAGGATGGCATGCTTTTAAATCGCAATGTGCTAACCAAGAATAAATTTGTGCAATAACAAGCTTTATCAATAATAAATGAAGTAGTTGTATGACAGTTGCTGGTTATTGAAGCGTGCTTGAAATATTAAAGAAAACAAGAAAAAAAAAATGTAAACTAAGCTATAACTTTGTCTTTATAAATAATCTGCACCAAATGTCGTGAAGATATCTCTTCAAATTAAATTTTTTCTATACAAGGATATAATTTTGAATTTTCAGTTTGTATGGCAGCTATATGCTATAGTAGTCCGATTTGAACAATTTCTTTGGAGATTATAACATTGCTTTTAAAAATAATCTCTACCAAATGTCGTGAAGATATCTCTTCAAATTAAAATTTTTCCATACAAGTACATAATTTTGACCGTTCAGTTTGTATGGCAGCTATATGCTATAGTAGTCCGAACTGAACAATTTCTTCAGAGATTATAGCTTTGCCTTGGAAAATAATTCATGCCGAATTTCGTGAAGATATCTCAACAAATAAAAAAGTTTTCCATACGAGCACATAATATTGATTGTTCAGTTTGTATGACAGCTATATGCTATAGTGGTGCGATATTGGCGTTTTCGACAAATGAGCAGCTTCTTAAGGAGACAATAATGTGTGCAAAGTTTCAGATCGATATTTCAAACACTGAGAGAATTAAGATGAAAGTCTGCACGCCTTGAGGTATGCAACGCAATTAATTTTTTCCTTTAATACGGGATTATACTTCTTTACATTTGAAAGCATGTTGCAATTATTACTGCTGAGTCACCAATAACCTTATTTTAAACTGCTGTTATACAATAACACTGCAAATTGACTGCTGCAAGAACAAGAGCACTGGCGATTGCAAAATGAATTAGCAATTTATGCCACTTAAATGGAAAAAGAAACGCTAATTTTAGACTCATTTCAATGAGGAGGGCGAACATTGAGACAATAATTTATTCATTCGCCGCAGTTTTTGTCAAACGGCTCTAACAACGTTGTTCTGCTCGCTACTGTTGCCACAGCTCTAATGACCTCAATAACGCCTACGTCACCGCCAAACAAAACTCGGATGAAGAAAAAAACCAAAAACAACAAAAAATATAACAAAAAAAACGAGAAAACAACAAAAATGAAACAAGAAGAAATAAAACAACAACAATTAAAAGAAAAACAACAAAGCCAGCGCATGAGCTAAGAATAAAGCTAAGGCAACAACATAAACAACAAATAGTAGCAACTGTTGCGTTTGCGCTTATTGCCACATGACGGCAACCGCAACAACAACAACAATAGCAATAGCAACAAAAAGCGCAAATGCGCAATGGCAACGATGATGGTCATCACTGCTAGCGCTTGTTTGCTGCCAGCACTGACAGTGGCAGCCACACAAAACGCCAATAGCGGCAGCAACACACACACATACACATTTAAGCACATACATACATACATATATACACTTAGTTCAGTGTGTGTAGCAACAGCGTGCAGAAGAGCGGAAAACGCTGGCAATTTACAAATTGCAATGGCAATGGCACCAAAAGTACGAAACCAGCAAGAGAAAAAAAGAAGGAAAAACAAAATAAAAAAATGAGAAAAAATAAAAAAGCAAAAATAAAAACAAAAACAATATTAAAACATACAAAATAAAAAAATAATTGCAACAGCAAAATAACAAAAATATTACCACTACACACATACATACATACAAGCTCATGTACGAGCGCAAGACGTTAAAAATAGTAAAGCAAAAATATGAAATCGTTGGCAACAAGACAAACTGATTGCGTTATTGGTGTTAGACAGCAGCAATAAAAAGCAAACAACTACTTGTGTACAACAACGTTAATAACTAGAACAAGAATTGCGGCACTCGGGCAAGCGCAAAAATTCTTGTCGCAATAGCACAGGCAGCGGCAACGTCAGCATGTTGCTTAAACATGACATGGCGGCATGGCAACAATGATTTGTGGCCAAACAAGTAGCGTGGCATGCCAAGGCACATTGTTGCTGTAATGTTGGCAACATTTTTTGTTACGTTTTTTCTCATCAAAGCTTTGGCATTTTTTATTTGAGCGGCAGTTTTTGTGCTGATGTGGCAACATTTGTTGTAAAAAAAATTATTTTTGTAAAAAAAATATTTGTTGTAAAAAAATATATTTGTTGTAAAAAAATATTTGTTGTAAAAAAATATATTTGTTGTAAAAAAACATGTATTTGTTGTAAAAAAAAATATTTATTGCAAAAAAATTATTTGTTGTAAAAAAATTATTTGTTGTAAAAAAAATTAGTTGTAAAAAAAATTTTGTTGCAAAAACAAATTTGTTGTTAAAAAAATTAGTTGTAAAAAAAATTAGTTGTTGTAAAAAAAAATATTTGTTGTAAAAAAAAATGTATTGCAATATATTGTTGTTGTAAATTCGAAATTGTAAAATTGTAGCGATTAAATTGATTTTCCCCGAGACATTGCAATATTAAATCAACGAAAACAACAACAATTAAATATGAACGTTAAACTTGTAATGTATTTGGTTTAAACAATTCATGAAATTACAGAGAGCGTCAACGCAGCGCTGAGCAGTCAAAAGTGGCTGCAAAAGAGGCAAAGAGTTGCTTTGTATGTTGTCTCAACCCCTCCAAATGAGCATTGCAATGTCTGGCCAAAAGCTGTCGGTGAAGTCTTGTCTACTTTTGACCGGTTTGATGGCTCTTTGCCCAATGGCTAGGCTAGGTAGGCAATGCTTGTACTCACCGTTGTGTAAATTGGCGGGTGGCTCTTTCAATTACCGGATAAGCTGTGGCAACATTTATGGCATAACAGTGAATGCGCTCGCTCTACGCGAAGTTTTTGTGGAAGTCGTTGGATTGTGATTTCAAAGAATGAGTTTTGAAATTTTTGCGAGTAAAGTACAATGTAATTTCAAAGAATGTGCTTTTGCGCGTAAAGTACGATGTGATTTCAAAGAATGAGTTTTGAAATTTTTTCCAAAATCTACAATATAACATATAATTAAGCAGGAAACGTTGCGATATTCATTTTTAGAGCTAATAAATATATAATTGATAATATTATATTATTATTTAAGCACTAGTGATACACTTTTATACAAGGGCGTCATGTGAGCACTTCGGAAAGTGACGAATTTCGACAAACTTGTTAATTGTTTATCTTCGTATTTCGCAATTTGATGAAATTACGCATTAATAGTGAAAATAATATAGGTATAGGTATAGATCATATTTTCTACTTATTGCATATTTGATGAAATTCTATTGCTACAAAATATTTTTTTTTCATCTCTTAATAAATTTTTTTCAAAAATTTTTATTTCAAAAAATTTTCAAATATTATTTTTATAAAAAAAAGGCATCTTTAAAAATGTTTTTCTAAAAGAAAATGTATTCTAAATCCATTTTTAGAAAATTTTGTATTTCAAAAATTTTCAATGTAACCAAAAAACAATTCCAAACATGTTTTTCTACAAAAAAATTTATTCTAATTACATTTTTACAACATTTTATTTTCAAAAAAAAAATCCATATAATCAAAAAAGGTTTCAATAAATGTTTTTCTACAAGAAAAAGTATTTTGATTCCATTTCTTTTCAACATTTTGTATTTCAAAAATTTTTCATATCCAAAAAAAGAAATCAAATATTTCTATATATAATATGGATCTTTAAAAAAGGTTATTAAAGAATATATTATTATTTTTCAGCATTCAAAAATTGTCTATATAACCAAAAAACACTTTTCAAATAAAATTTCTAATATTTCTATATGTAATAAATTTTATTTATTAAAACTCTTATTTAATTTTTTCAAAATTTTCTATCTAATAAATTTTTTCCTTAAGCCAAATAGTTTTTTCAAATATTTTCTATATCTATATAGAGCATTTAAAACACGTTTTTCTATAAGAAAAAAAAATTATTAAAACCACTTATTTAATTTTTTTTTAATTTTGTATTTCAAAAATTTTCCGTATTACCAAAAAAAAATTTCAAATTTTCAATAAAATATTTTTCGCTTCAAAAATTTTATTTACAACAACTTTAAATCCACATTTTTCAAAATCTTGTACTTACAAAATTTTCCATTTGGTCAAAAAAATTGAAATAAAATTTCAAATATTACCTATGTAGCTTATCTTCACAAAAGAAAAAAAATATTTTCAAAACACTACTTTTCCACATTTTGTATTTTAAAAATTTCCCAAAAATCCTTAAAAATTTCAAATACGCAAAATTTCGAAATACTCTCAAGGCACTTTACTCACTTCATGCTCATTGCAGCGCTCTATCGAAATGGCGCTCTCGCTTAAGTGTTTGGCCCGCTTTTGATTATTTCAACAACTACTATTTCTCATCATAATTGCGGCATTTTAAAAGAGTGTGTGGCGCCCAAGTATGACAAAATACAGAAATATCAACATACAGTCGGCAATAAAACTACGAGTACAAGTAAAAAAAAAAACAATATACGAATGAATTTTTTAAGATGAATTTACCTTGTACACTGTATGTGCTCACTTTTGTCGCCGCGTATATGAGTGTGTGTGTAACACAGCAATTGCGTAGCCGCGCTCCCAGCGCTGTTGTGGGCACACCTCACGATATATGTACATATGTATGTATGTATGTGTACATGTAAATGTATAAATGCGGCAATTATGAGCAGACAGATGGGTTTGGAAACATTTTCGATTGTCGGCCATGACTAGCAAAGCAAACTGGCTTTCAATATAAAAGCGAGCACATACAAGCATACATTTTTTGTGCTATATTCTTGTGCAATTTCGGCGTTTTCCGCAAGTTTTAGATTTTTAGTTTTTTTTTCTTTTTTGTAGCATACGCACACGTGCGCGCCAAAGCAACACGAACATTGATTAACCGTAGACACTCGCAACAGCCTGGTAAATGGCCTCCACACTCAACGCTAGGCATTGCAGCGCCCCAAGCTGCTGTTGCTGCAATACCGACAGACAACGCATTGCACCACATGTTGAGTGTGCGCCCCACGCTCTCTCACCGCTTAATGAGGCTTTTAAACGCAAGCGCTGCGCCCACCACCTCCGCCACCACACTTCACCCAACAACGTAACATATTCAATGTTATTGCGTACGCGTGTGAGTCGTTCGGTCTGGCAATTGCAATCACGTTTGGAGCAACAAGTGAGCGTTCGGCAAAGTTTAGCGCGGCCAACGCGAGTCAAGTTTGCTCGCATTAATGGCAATAACGAGTTTTTACGCTGCTAACTTGTGTCGATTTCAACTTTTCGTTACGTTGGTGCATAAATGCGGCTTACAAATTATTAACTACTATTTTTTCTGAGACTGAAGGTTTTTAACTCGTTAACGAAAAAATACGATTAAATGTACTGCTTTGCGGTGAGAGCGTTTCGTCGCTATAGCGATGTTGCTGAGCGCTCTCACATGTTGACTCGAGAGTCAATGTTTTACAATACCTTCGCAAGAATTTGTGTAGAGTAAACAGCGTAAACGAGCGGTGTAATTGGATGGTGGGAGGGTGTCTTGTTAGGAGCAGAGGTGTTAAGTAGAAGAACAGAAACGCAAATCAAGGATTGGCAACAATTTGGTAACCACCATTCTTTTGCAAGACTGTTTAATACTACGCAGACTTTGAAAGTATTTTTTGCTGATAATAGGCTTTTCTTTTTCCTAAGATAACAATTCAGTTGAAATCATTAAATAATTTGTGGGAACTATTTTTATTTAAACAAAACTATATTTCCCCCTCAACAATAACTTGAAACGCGAGTTTTATGATAGGACACACAAACACCTTAGGGTTAGCTGTTGTTGTTGCAGATAATATTTCTAAAGTAATTTCGTAGTATGTTGCCGCGCTGACAGTGCTTGGTCCGTTAATAAAACGGGTCCGTTCAGTATCACATAGAACCGACTGTCATGGGAACGGACCTCTAATTCTCACAACAGCCGGCTCTACTTACTGGAATCGACCCGGAATATATCCGGCCAAGAGCTGTTATTTCGGAGATCTAACACCGTTTAGATCGGAACGGACCTTAGGTTAGTCTGTTAGGCTCCTGACTCCTAACCACCTTAACTTGTTAAGAAAATAGAGCATTCTATTGTATGTCCCTTAACTTGTTATTAAAAACAAAAAATAGTGCATTAAATTTAGCTTACCTCGCTTCGTCAATGAAGAAGAAACGTTTCAGTTTCAGATCACGCAGTATAACGCCCTTCTGATGGCATAAACTCACAGTCTCGGCGATTTGATGAAACAGCGCCTTAGCCTCATTTTCATGCAAACGCCGCTTATTCCTTACGTACGTATGCAGATCCTCATAAACCCCTTCGGCACCTTCGTGCGCTTTTGGTGGCGGTATTATCAGATACGAACGATTGGCATCCAATGGCACAATTTCGTGTATATCCCGTATCAATGTATGGCCATACAAAGAGCTGCGCGCTATATCACCTGCCGTTTTGATGTCATAGTAGGCGCGTTGCACCTTATCATGTGGCTCGTTGATAATCTTGCAGATGTATTCGGTTTCCGTGAAGACATCGGTACAACGGAGGCTAGACGCCTTGAGATCGATTAGATGACGATAGGAGGCGGGTGTGCGTGCAGCAACAGCTGGTGATAGATAGCACAATTGTGTGCTTATTAGGAACCGATTTTTAACCACTTTTACCGTCTCCTCCTCGCGACTTTGTTCCGGGCGCAGCGCATGCATCTCACAGAGTGAGCTGGGTGTGCCAAGCTTTTCACGTATACGCTCGAGTACACGCGAATCCGCCAGCGATTTCTTTGGCGTACAGAAGTGTTCATAGCTGCTGCTGCTGCTGCTGCTGTCAGGACCGCCTCTATGCAAGCGCGGTGTGGTTGCAGGCGAACAAGGACTGTTTGGCGCTATGACAACATCCATGGATTCGGAACTGAGCGAGGAGGCAGGTGAGGGTGGCGCGTAATTTATAACATTTAAGTGGTTTTCGTTAATTTGCGCACGAACACTATTGCTGGTATCCATTTTGATATGTATTCTTGGTTTTTATGTTTCTATTTAGAAAATGTCACAGTTCAATTTTGGGCGCACTTATCACAGTGGAGTTTATAAGCTCTTGTTTGTTTCTTCAGTTGTGTACAGATTCACGCTTATCACTTGCTTCTGCTTTATTTACGTACTTTTTTTTCTTTTCTTCTTCACTTATCGCCTGCTTTGCGTATCTCTTATATACACGACATTTTTGTTTTTATGCTTCTACTTGGGCGATTAACTTCACTTTTTCTTTGAGTTATTGCATGAGTTACCAACTCACTACAAAATATTTTAGTTTTTTAAATTAATATAGCAGTTTCAGCAAATTTTAATATTACACACGTTTATATGCAGGCAGAAACATATAAATTTATTGCTTTTAATGCAAATATAATCTCAACATCGAGATTGTTGAATTTTCTTTTAATATAAAAAATAACTCTGTTGTGTCGTTGCTCGTTTGCCAGCACGGCTTTCACACAAGTAAATATTTATTTACAACTAACGCGCTCACTCGCTGAAATACAACTGAATCATTTCACCGCCAGCAACGTATATTTGAAAATTTTTTCGTCGTCAACGAAGTCGTTCGAAAACGACGGACTTCCATATATTTTTCTTTTCCTTGCATTTGTTTTGCTGTGCTCTTCAGCTCTTTTGCTTTGGCTGCGCTGTTCGTATGCATACACTCGCTCTCTCACAGCTCATACTTCTCACGTTACATTATGGTGGTACTTTTTAACAACAGTGATGCAAATATACGCGCTCACTCGCACTCTCTGTGTATAATACGATAGTATTGTTGTTGTTTCTCACCTCTATATTTTTATATGGACCTCTCCTATATAATTTTTTTTTCAAGTATACAAATGCAAACAATATTTTTATTCTTGCTGTTTTGTGAGAGGATTTTCTTATGCACTTCTCGGCGTACGCGCTCTGAGTATTGCTTCAGGTATTGCCCTTTTGAAGCAATTGTACCAAGTTCGAATTTTATAGTGTTCTAGGTTAAGGTATAATATTTTTTAACTTTAATATTGCAAAAAAAAAGAAAAATTTCATTCTGCAGCAGGAGCAATAAACTGTTATTGGTAAGTAACGATTTCAAAATTATTTGAAAATAGTCTCACATAGTACTTATCTAATTGTATGCAAGAGTTTATAACGGTTTAGTATATCGTCACATAAAATGCAAAATAACGCAACAACACCTTTCATAAGTTTACAGACGAAGGAAAAACGATATATGTATGTACATATGTATGTATGTAATAGAAACCACTAATATTGAAACAAATTTTAAGTTTTGGTTATAAAATGGTTATATGTACATACATACATACATATGTATGTATGTATATTGCTTATCATATACTCATAGTGAAACAATTTTAGAGTTTCCGTTATAAAATGGTTATATGTATGTATATTGGTTATTATATCTGACAAAGATGCGTTGTACCTACAGAACATTTCATAATTTCGGTTTTAAAAATCAAAAATGCTTATAAATTTTATTTACACAAAAAATTGCAATACCTACCTAGACTACCTAGTCGCCACATCGACACCTATTCATATGGGCATATTGTACTCCCGTATCATCATTAGACCTTCATTACCCCACGCGTCAGTTAACCTTCAAGTTTATTTTCAAGGTAAATTACAAAAACAATTCAAAAGCACCTTTCACTATTATAAAAACAAAAAAATTGTCGTATCTCTTGCATATCAATACCCTAACAAAGCATCCCCATACCGACACACCGTCGGACCAACAGCGTACCATAAATGCTGATTTTATAAACTTCTCTTATTGCAGTCAGTATGCACATTTCCATAGCGTTTTCATAGTCTCTGCATACTCTCTCCAAGCTACAAATTTCGTCACATTTCAACCCTCAAAACAAGCAATCATACGCTCACATTGCCTTCGAATGTGAAATGTTTGTTTGAGTACAGTTGACGCCGTACTTATTTAGTATATTTCTTTGTGTGAAAGAGCACGTTCTCAGGACATGTCATGGTGCTGCAAATATTGCTGCTTGCTGGTCATCATCATATTTCAATACTATGCTGCTTTGTTGTGCTCAGGTATGACTGACTTTGAGCAAAATTCCTTTGTCAACATGTGGCTGTCTGTAGCCGAGCGGTAGCAACACAAAGTCGGTGGCTTCATGTTTTCACGAGATAGTGATGGAAGTCTAGGATTTTAGTCAAATCAAATCGTACCGGATTTGTTGGTATTGTACCTAATTATGTATGTACATATGTACATTTAGTATGTCTCACTTGTATCATTTGGGGTATATTACACATATGAAGTCTTACATACTATACATAAAAGTATGTACGAATAGAAGGTATTTTCTATAGAGAAAATGATCTATCTTGATTATAATCAGAGAAAGTACAGAAATATCATTTATAATGCCTAGTAATACTTCGACTAGCCTAAAACTTTTATAGAAAAAAACCGTGTTTTTAAAGGGTATTTTAAAATTTAATTAACGGTATTTTAATTAAGGAAATGTTCTATACAATATTTATAAAAAAGCGCGATTTTGAAGGGCATTTTAATAATTAATTATTTATTTAAGGATATTTTAAATGTTCTATATAAAATGAATAGAAGTACTATTTATAGTGCCTAGTAATACTTCAAATAGCGCAAAAAAATTATAAAAACCAGCCGGAATTTTAAAGGGATTTTTAATGATTATATATTTATTTAAGGGTATTTTAATAAATAATTATTTATTTTAAAGAATTTTAATAAAGAGAATATTTTATTATTAAATGAATAGAAATACCGAAAAAAATATTAAAAATACCGTAATTTTAAAGGGTATATGAATAATTTGTTATTTTTTTAAGGGTATTTTAATAAAGGAAATGTTCTACAAAAGATTAATAGTAATACCAAAAAATTTATTAAAAAAATACATTGATTTTAAAGGGTATTTTAAAAATGTATTATTTATTTAAAGGTTTTTTAATAAAGGAAAAGTGCTATAAAAAATTAGCAGAAATGCCAAAACAATTTATGAAAAATACCGCGATTTTAAAGGGTATTTTAATAATTAATTATTTAGTTAAGGGTATTTTAATAAAGGAAATGTTCTACAAAAGATTAATAGAAATACCGCAAAATTTATTAAAAATATACATTGATTTTAAAGGGTATTTTAAAAATTAATTATTTATTAAAGGGTATTTTAATAAAGGAAATGCTCTATATAAAATTTATAGGAATACCTAATAATTTTATAAAAAAATTCCGTGATTTTAAAGAATATTTTTAACAATTTATTTGCTTAAGGGTATTTTAATAAAAGAAATGCTCTAAATAAAATTTATAGGAATACCAAAAAATTTAAAAAATACCATGATTTTAAAGGGTATTTTAATAATTAATTATTTAGTTAAGGGTATTTTAATAAAGGAAATGTTCTATATAAAATGAATATATAAAATACCCTTTATAATACCTAGTAATACTACGTTTAACGTAAAATTTTTATAAAAAATACCATAATTTTAAAAACCTATAAGACTCCTCATTGAATTCCATATGAAAAAATTATTTCAAAATAATTTTTAACACACTTATGTATATAATGCATTAGATATTTTTAAGACTTTTATTAAACAAAAATTAGTCGAAGCTACAATTGCAGTTACCTACGGCTGCACATCAATTCTTTAGCATCACTATTGCTTTTTCCTCTCACACACTATCATGCGCTTGCTGTAACCACTCGAAAATCTTGTACAGTTGCGCGTGCGTAGTGCGTACGTTTCAACAATTTCAGCTATAGCTGTGTTTCGGCTGCTGTTCGTAGCATTTCTGTAAACAAAATGAAATGTTGAGATGCATATGAACACGTATACGAAGCATTGAGCGTTAGCAACATTGTAGCTATGACGATTTCGTTGAGGAAATGCGCTAGTATGGCCAGCCAACGCTCATTTTAATATAATTGAGGATCAGCAGAACGTTTGTGTGTATGCGCAGGAATTTTGTTAGGGTGGTTTTGTGGTTAGAGACCTATGTTGGAACTGAATTAAAGGATTTTTATTTATTATTATATTTTTATATAGTTAAAATAATTGTATTGTAAAATTGTATGGGGCTTAGAGTAAAAATTGTTTAATTAGTTTTCAGAGGATTTTATTGGCGTTAAATATATTTCGTGTATAACTATTGTAAGGTTCTGTGAAAATCAGCACTAAGACACATACATACATACATACATACATATGTACATATGTACATATTTTCCAATTTTCTTTTTTTTATTGCCATAATTTAGCCACGAATTTCGATATTCTTCATTGAAATAAAGAAAAAATCATAAGCACATTTATTGGCAAGAAGTCTGTGAGTTACAAAAAATTCCTTAGAAATCGGCTTAAAAAATATTTGGTTTTGAAAAACACTCAAAAAAATTTTGGAATTAAATTAAAACTGGCGATAAAAAATACACACTTAAACAATTGAAAATGTCTTAAAAATGTGTTTAAAAAATATTTGGTTTTCAAAAACATAATTTTTGAAAAAAAAATTTAAAAACTTTTAGATTTAATTTAAAACTGGTGATAATAAATAAACACTCAAAAAATAGTAGAATGAACTGAAAATTGCTGATTAAAAATTAAAACTCCAAAATTGTTTTCAAAATTTAAAAAACCCAAATTCAAAAATTAAAAAACAGTATAAAAAAATAATAAAACTTCGAATTTCCGAATAAACATATAGTTCCAACTATAGGCATACATTAGTATGTTCGTTCTATATAATAAATATTTTTTTTGTTCAAAATGCCAAAAAATTAAGCGCTGTTATTGATTCTTTATTTGCTAAATGCTGTCGCCGCCCTCCATTCAGCCAGAAGACCCAATAACAAGTGGCAGAAATTAACACCAGTTTGCCATACTGTTGTATTGGGTGTATGGAATACTTTCGAAATATGATGAAATAGAAAAATTGCAAATTCATACATATGTATATATACTTACGTACATACATAAGCACTCGAGTACTTCATATGAAAGGGTGTGAGAGTAAGCAACAATTGGTTAAAAAAAATATATTATTGTATGATATTCACCATTTTACAGCTGCTGTCAAAGATAGGCTTCAATAACAATTAAACACAACAAAAAAACGCTGCAACAAACAATAAAAAAATACTTAAGTGCAATTTTTACTTTATAGGCCACAAGCAGCACAAACTATGTGAACTTGTATACGGTACTTTTCTACAATTGAATAATAAAATCATTTATTAAATTATAGTATAAGGTGCAGTATATCTGTCACTTGCTTTTCAGTGCAGGCAACAAAGCGTTAATTCAAAATCCCACAGCTGCAAATGATTCCATGGCTGAATGCGGTCGACACGCGTTATTTCACAATCTTGCTTTAGGTTAGGTGTGAGGTTGGTTAGAGGTGGGTACTACATATAGTGGTGTGGGGTTCCCGTTTCAGTACAGAATTGTTCATGCACAATTTCACCATATTTGATTTTTGTTATGAGCAGACCTTGTTTTGGTTCTAGAACAGCTTTAAGGCGTGATCTCAAGCACGTACTCAATGCCGATTGGCTAAAAAAAAACTAAAAAATGCTAAGAACCAAATATGAATAGAAGAATTTGGCCAAAAGAAAATAAAATAAAAAATAATACGAAACAAACATGAATAGAAAAATTGTAAACGCCACTGTTATCAATATGATGGCAAAAATTGTAAACACCATTGTTATCAAAATTTTTGTAAACAAAAAATAATAATTTGAAATTCCAAAAAACAAGCTGATTCATAACTTTTGATAATAGTCATGCCTCTAACACTATTTTATCAGTTAGCAAGAATTCCAAAATACCGACATCCCTAGCGTGATTCGCGAAGTTCTGAGAACATTCGCTCTTAATACAATTGAGTAGAAAAGCCGATAAGCGAGCGCTCGGAAATTCCACATATGTATGTATGTATGTATGTATGCACTAGAAGTTGAGTAGCAGCATGTCAACAATAACAAAAACGATGATAAACAAAACTCGCATTGTCTTTTAAATTAACATAACATAAGCTGATGAAATCAGTGCAATTAACCACATTTGTTTATATGTATGTATGCCTGTGTTTGTTGTTTTGATCGAAGTGTTCTTTTGAAATTATCTTAAAAAACACTTTCAAGTATTTGAGAGAGAGAGAGCGCATATAAGCGTTAGATACACGTCAGTCTTATTAGACACAATGTGGCTGTGTGCAAAGTGTTTCAGCAACAAATACGGAATTTCATAATTTTAGTTCCCTTTCCGCTCATGTAAACCGCAAAGTTTGCGCTAACACATGCTATTACGGTTGCGGAAACATTTCTATGCACAATTGTGGAATTTTTGATATTCATAATAATATTACAAATGCCACTACAGTTGTGGGGTACAACATGCGGCTAACCAATGAGCATATGCATCATGCAGATCAGGCTTATAAAATCGAATTTAAGGGTTGCAAGCTGCACGTTGATATCTCACAGGTAGTTGTGTAACCACCTAACACATGTCCTGTGCTATCGTTTTGTCTATTGCGCTGCTGAAAGCGCCAACCCTCTAATCAAGCCAGCTGTTATGTTGCCGCTGTATAAAGTGATTTTTATACATAGCTTGGTGATCGGCAATGCATCGGTGTGCATGCTGCTGACTGGAAGAGTCTTTTTCGATCATTGTTGGTTAGTTGTGGTTGTTTACTTTATAACGTATAATTCGAATTGACAATAATGTTTGCTCTTTTTGAATGGTGTTTTATATCATGGTTTGCCATGAAGCTTGTAATACCCAAAAATCAGAACATTTGTATAAGTATATTTACAAGAACGAGATATCGAACTGAAATCTTGCACATTTTCTTTCTTCCCTAGGAGCCGTCGATATCCGGCCCAGAAAAACCTAGTTCTTGTACGGAAAACTTTTTTATTTGACAAGTTACATTCATGAAATTCGGCATAAGTTATTGTTCAAAGTAACGGTACAATCTCTGGACAAATTCTTCAGGTCGGATCACTATAGCATACAGCTACTAAACGAAATGTACGATCAAAATCCAGTCCTTGTAGTGAATACTTTAAGTATATGACGAGATAACCAAGACAACGGTATCGTCTGTGTAGAAATTGTTCCGTTGAGACCACTGCGGCATATATGTATGTACATACATACATATGTACATACTTATGTAGGAAGGTTCCACGTCGGGAAGCTGCAATCACAATAGACAGCCGAATGATTTTCTTCTCGATTTGCACTCCTGGTCTCTGAGAGCACTCGTCAGCAACTCGGTTTAAGCGAACTGTGACACGGTATTTCAAGCTCCTTACGAGAAAACAGACTGCCTCTCAACTTGTGACCAACAGTAGGTTTCAAGACCGGAGCATATTCTTGTAGAACCCCCAGAGCTGATCTAGCGGGAAAAAAGGGAAACCCCACAATCTGCGCCAACTACCGTAGAATAAGCCTCCTCAATATCGCATACAGGGTTCTAATGAGCGAACTGTGTGAAAGATAACCTTTTTTTAGCTTACTAAAAATTTAGTGAGGTATATTTTTGTTGTCGTTGTCGTTCACTCACCTACGAACTTCGGGAGGGTCGTTCAAAATCTGCTTTTTATCCATGAATTATATGAGATATTCTCGAAATTACAGCTTAATATAATATCATATACCTAAAGATTGATAATAATGAAGTCTCCAGAGTCTGAATAGAAAATACATCAATTTTCACATTTTCAAATGATCTTAAAAGGTGATCCATGTTCCAGGATCTCAGCTTTTGTTCCAGGAACCATTATAAGTTATGCCCAAAATTACAGCTTTACAACGGGAGATTGATAATAAATATTGACAAAAAGATTGAATAGAAACAACATTAATCGAACGGTCGCGGTATTTCAAATGATCTTGTCAGGTGATCCATCGAGGATTTATGTATACGATCCCGAAATAAAAGCAAGATCGACTGCGTGAATATGCCAAGTCGAGCGTATGTTTCTTTTTCACTTAATTACTGTTTGTCTGAAACGGAGTTAAATTTAAGGGGTTAGATGGGTTTACGGATTTCGAACTTTTGAATTGTTTTATTAAATTCTACAACACCTTCAGGGTATTGTCCTAAGTTTTCAAGTTGATCCGAGTAATAGAAGTAGTTTTGGAGCTACAACCTTAAGAACTTGTGCGCTCAAGGCTAGCTAGGCTAAGTGCGCCCTCTTTAAACACATTTTTATCGGAACTGTGTTTTTGAAGTCGGTTGGCAAGATTTCTCGAGTACTACTCAACCGATCTTAGTGAAATTTTACACAGGTCTTTCAGATACAATTTTGAAAAACTTGCATGAAGGATTGTGTTTCGATTACAACTGTTTAAAAAAAAGTGTTTCGAAATTTTCACTGAAATTTTATTTTATTTTTGTAAAAATGTCTGCCAAAAATCCAATCTTCAGTTTTTTTTCTTCTTTCGTCCAAGTTGTAAGTTAAGGTGTTAACTAAAACACGTATTTTTCACTTTAAACGATCCTGTAAGTAGTTATTCCGCCATCGCGTGCGCATCTTTTTTCCGAGGGGTCACCGAAAATGGCGAGTTAAAATATTTTTTTTTCTAAAAATTTCAGAATTTCTTTGTTAATAGTGTATGTTTGTAAGAATAAAAAATTCTAACAAAATAAAATAAATTATAATAATAAAATTTGCATGTGAAAATAAAAATTTTTTTTGAAAAAAGGCTGTTTTTAAGTGTGAAAACTCATTTGACTTTTTAATTAAGAATACATTTATTAAAAGTGAATTTATTTATCAATTTACAATCGATAGTGTCAAATCAGTTCGAAATTGAAAACGGTCAATGAAATTTAATTAAGCTACTTTCTTAGCTAGAAAGTTCCTGAAAATATTAATTTAGATAAATTCGAATTGTAAAATTGTATTAAAAAGCAGTCAATCAAATCAAAAAAAATATTTTCTAAATATATTTACATATGTACATATGCATGTGTGTAACGATGTGCATTGTATGTAATTTCAAGAAACTTTAATTTTTTTCATTCATCAAACATTTCATTAAATTGCAAAAATATTGCTAACTTTTGTATGTATGTACATACATACATACATTGTATATCCAAACATACCTACATACATATACATATGTACATATACATATACATATGTACATATACATATACATACATACTTATGTACAAATAAACGCTCTCAAAAGTATTTCACCGCAACGCACGTGAGTCAATTCGAAAAATAACCGCCACTTGTTGGCTGCGCGCAAAAATTCAATTCGAAATCCAACGTACACAGCCCCAGCAACACCAGCAACAAAAAGCGCGCACTACTCACAAACTTAACAGTCCCCACAACTAAACAACAACACAACAACCAGTCACACACAAACACAGCTAACAAAGCGCCAACAAAAGGCAAAATTATATTTCGCAGCCGGTTGTGTGCTGCTAGCGGAGAGCCTACAAATTTTGTAGTTGTAACGAAAATTTTCAAAATTTTGAATTCGCGCAAACGACGTTACATTTAACCGACACTGTCGAGGCGCATTCGAAAAAAGAGCGCGCACACCATTGCTACGCGGCATTGCGGAGAAATCACAGTAATACAAGTATGCCAACAGCAGCAACATTTGGCGCTCGGCTGAGTGAGCGCAAAGCTAAATATTGCAAAGATAGAGCAGTGAGCGCCCAGCAGACGGAACTGTTGGCGTGTATATTGCGCTCTCCCCAAACGATCAAACGATCGCCGGCTCTCCAACCACCCCGCCTGGGAGTATGAAAGCACGTTCGCCACAGTTCTGTTTATAGTGGCATGAGATTCATAAAAAATTATTGAAAAAAAATGCGCACTAGGAAGTGAATAAAATATACTATACAAACATAAGTAAGTTTTTTGTGTTTTTCCACACAAATGTTCATACATACACACATACATATGTATGTATGTAAATATGTTTGTATGCTGCTTTATAGTATGTAGCTTTGTGCAACTTGCCGTTTTCGCTAATGGTTTTTTCCTCCCGACGCTGCTGTGTTTAGCGCCTTGTCATAGTATATTGTTGGAGCGTGTTGGGAGCAGTTCAGGTAGCGTCCATTGACTGTTGCTCAATTAGCGCACAACTAGCCGCTTAGTTGTTGCTAAGTTCTTGAGCCGTGCACTTATGGTTTGCGTCGTCGCCTTAAAATGCTTTATTTATTTGCTGATTTCAGTAGTCTCATTCCGCTTGTACTGGTCAGTTGATTCTGGAAATTGAATGAGTGTGGCTGCCTTTACAAACAGACGCACCAAACGGCTGGCTGGTTAGCGTATCGTCATTGGTTTCGTATGCGTCATACTTGCGACGTCGTAAAGTGTTGGAGACTGCGTCATCGAGCGGCTGGAAGGTGTGTGCGCGACTTTCATGCATACATACATACGTACATACATACTTATGTATGTACTTACGTAGTGATGAAATAAAAAGCTACTCAAGCGTGCTGACTCCAACATAGCCATATTTCGCGCATTTGCTTGCATTACTGTACCCGCCCGTATCGATAGTCAGAGGCAGCACGTATGCGCCTGAGGCACATGCTCGAATTTCTAGAATTCCATTCGTTGAAGTTAGTCATGCAGCCAAATGGAGTAGCAGGGAATTCGCAGTTTTTTTGCATTTTTTCTACACTTTACTGCCAGTGTATGCGCTGAGGAACGCGCGTATGCTTTATAAATAAATCAGCTTGTGCCCATCATGTGTCGTTTGGCTGCAGCTTTTGGTTTATCTGTACTACGCGTGCATCTTCGTTTGCGCTTGTGCATTGTCTTTGATATTGTGGTTGTTGTTGTTGTTAGCATTTCCATTAAGTTTATTTTTAAGCAATTAATTTATATGCCTTTGTCTCGCACTTTGTTACTCGACTGCCAATTTTTATTCAAGCACAGCAATGCCAACACTTTTCCATATACATACATATGTACATACATATGTATAAATCTCAGTCGGCGCCAACTCCTCTTTTCAGGCCACATTTTAAGAAATTTTGCACACCACTAATGTCTTATTTGTAATGATATACTAATTGAGTGCATGTATGATAAAATTTTAACCTTCCGCTGTCAGATATGACGGATATATAACCAATATATCACCATTATATAACAATTTTATAACCAAAAATCAAATTTTGTTTCAATATGAGTGCTTTCTATTATACATAAGTATGTTTATCGTTATGCATCATAAAATTTTAACCTTCGGCTGTCAGATATAACCGATATATAACCATTATATAACAATTTTATAACCAAAAATCAAATTTTGTTTCAATATGAGTGCTTTCTATTATACATAAGTATGTTTATCGTTATGCATCACAAAGTTTTAATCTTCAGCTGTCAGATATAACCGATATATAACCCAAATATAACCAATTTATAACTAATATATAACCACTTTATAACCAATTTATAACCAAAACTCAAATATTGTTTCAATATGCGTGCTTCTTATTATACGGTTTTTCCTTCACTTGAAAACTTATAAAAAGTGTTGTTGCGTTATTTTGCATTTTAGCTGACATTATACATATGTATTGTATATTTTTTCCTAACTTCCCCATCCTTCCTTTGAACCCCTTATTCCTTGCTCACCAGTTTTGGCACGTGTGCACACGTCACGATCCATTCGCCACTGTTAGTTCTTAAGGTAGTCGCACTTTTAGCATTTTTTCTATACAAAAAAACGTTTCGCTGCCTCTTCTACCCTATTTGTGGTTATGTTTATGGACGCGTCGCATTGTTGTTTGCCATTGAACTGTCCGGTAAGTGAAGGTTCAATTCATAAATGTACAGATCATTCACTTGTGCATTCGTAGTGAATGGGGAATACAACAAAATAAAGTGTGTTCACATTAATTTACACTCCCGCCAGACCAGTCAGTCAGTCCGTGTTCGTTTGTCGTACATATTTCAGGTTTTGAAATGTTGAGGTCATTTTAATTAATACATATGAAAACGCAAGTGATGCCATCACTTTGATATTTGCACTAGGGATTTTTTTTGTATTTTTGTGGTTATTGTGGCGGTTGTAGTTGGGTGAGTACTGCAAAAATGTGTCGACGGATCTCAACTTTTGTTTTCTAATAGCTCCTCTATAGGCAATTTTACAACTATTTTTGAAGATACGAAAAGGGGGTCTCTTATCCGAGGCCGTTGTTTCGTTTTCATTGGAGGCGTTTTTTTTTACGTGGCACAACCCTGGAGAGGAATGTTTCGCCTTTTCACTTTAACTAGTCTTCAAACGGATGTTCTTTGGCTACCCAGAGGATGTTTGGTCTAAGACCGGAAGTCGTGAGCTGCTTGAGCCATATGTAAAGGAATCATTTCTGGTCACTCCTAAGTAAATGGCGCTCATAGAACTTCCCTCACTTGCGTGTACTTCTACACAGGACTTTACCCCGTAATATACGACGACATTGATTCAGCGAATTTAGAGTCAGCTGCTACGCTGGCTAGGTCATGTCGTCAGTATGAATGAAAACGCTCCAGTTTCCAAACGACAAACTTAGCTGTTCAATCTGTATTGACTAGTGCATTGGATCGGATAATCTAAGTTAGTACCTTGCTACTCAAATGTCGTCCAAATTCCTTCAGAATTCTTCCACTTACTGAAATAAGTGGAGAAGATGCTGTAATCTCGATATCGGCACATCTGACGTATGGTAATTTATCATGTCTGTCTTTAAAATCCTCCATCCGTCCAGTAGTGTAATGGAGCATCTGCCAATCCAATCTGTCGATCCTACTGGACTTTAGTCATTCGTCAAATTTTTAAAGAGATTCGCTTGAAATTTTAATTGTCGACTTTTCGTTATAGTTATTCGACAATGGACTACACTTACAGCATCAGGACGCACCTCTCCAAGTGGCGAAAATTATAAATATAGGCCTTGAGATTCTCTTCTATATTTCTTTCTTCTCTACAAGTATTTCTCCCTCGGTTAAAAAATATTAGTCACTCATTGCGCTAGTTTATGCTTACTCACGTTAGGCAGCGTCTTAACCCTTTTTCTGATTAGTCGGTGACTTGAATAAGTATTTATAAACTTTGTCAACTCATCCCAGATTTTCTTTAAAGTGTCTGAGATTACAATATTTCATGTTTATCTGGAATGCTAATTTTTTAGGAACAAAAAGAAAGATTAATTCAATTATACTCTGTTCTCAAAGATAGGAGCTTATCGCTTTTTTTGCTTTCGTAAATAAATGAAATGTTGTTATACCCTTAACAGGGAGTATGCTATGCATTTTGTAACACCCAGAAGGAAACATTGGAGACCCTATAGAACATATACGTATAAGTACATACATAAATGATCAATATGACGTGCTGAGTCGATTCAGCAATGTTCGTCTGTCTCTCTCTTTGTCTGTATATACCCAAACTAGACCCTTAGTTTTAGAGATTTCCATCTGAAATTGTACACTCATCCTTTTCTCTCCAAAAAGCTGCTCATTTGTTGGAATCGCCACTATCGGCCCACTATAGCATATAGCTGCCATACAAACTGAACGATCGGAATTAAATGCTTGTATGCAAAACTTTTTAATTTTACGAGATATTTTCACGAAATTTTGCATGGGTTGTTTTCCAAGGGAAATATGTCATCTTCGAAGAAATTATTCAGATCGGGCTAATATAAAATATAGCTGCCATACAAACTGAATGTTCAAAATCTGTGAATGCGTAATTCTTGTCTGGAAAACTTTTGTATTTGGCAAGGCATCTCGATGAAATTTGGTATGAAGTATTATCTGAGGCAGCGCTACAATCTACAAAGAAATTGCACCGATCGGATCTCTATAGCATATAGCTGCCATACAAACTGAACGATCGGAATTAAATGCTTGTATGGAAAATTTTTGTATTTGGTGAAATATCTTCATCAAATTTAGCATAGATTATTTTCCTAGTCTAAGGTGAAATATCTGAAGAAATTATTCAGATCGGGCTACTATAGCATATAGCTGGCATACAAACTGATCCACCAAAATCCAGTCCTTGTATGGAAATCTTTTGTATGTGGCGAGATATCTTCATGAATTTTGGTAAGGAATATTATCTGAAGCAGTGCTACTATCTACGAAGAAACTGTTCAGATCGAACTACTATAGCATATGGCTACCGTACAAACTGAACGACACGAATCAAGATAAAGTTCTTTTAGTACCCTCTAAAGCTAAGTATAAGAAATGCACTTGTGAAGGGTATTATAGCTTCGCTGCACCGCAGTTAACGTTTGTTGTTTTTTTTTATTTGTTTTTGTAAATGCTAATTTTTACTGACTTTTTAAGCATTACGAAGCACTCAAATATATTGTAAGCCTAAATTGGTTGTATTTTTAACAATTCTACGTACATAAGTATGTACATATCTACATACATACATATGTATATATGTATACATATACATATGTATAATACCTAAACAAATTTAAGTTATGACTCATACTTTCATAAACACCATTATTCCCAAAAACCAGCTCCTGCTGGAATTCAGCGAATGCAATAATAAATGATTCACCAATATAAAAGTAACCAACATTATCTAATAAATCTGCCAGAAGACGTTTAACACACACATACATACATATGCGCATACATACTGTCATGTCTTTCGAAATTTATGAAAGCCTTTGTGTGCCACAACAATAACGCAATTAATTCACTTCAGCCGCATTGCTACGGCAACTTGCGGAGCAGCGCCTCCAGTTGCATATGCTGAAGTGACACGATTTTTACATAAAAATCCAACGAATTGCGGTAACTTCACGAACAATCGACGCTTCAAATGACAGCGAGTGCGGCGTTGGAGAAAGTCTTTCCAAAGCGAAAGACCGGCGTAAACATTTCCATATTTTACGAGCAGCAATCACGCGACGACGCAACAGTAGCAACAAAGAGTATACACGTGTGTCTGTGTGTCTGTCCATTTAATAGGAGCAGCACGGCAGCAGGTGCATTGACCCAATGCCGGTGATCGCCACGCGGCGGCTCACGCAATTTTTACACATCAACCAACGGCGTTTCGCTTCTGGCTGTGGAAAGTGCCAACGAAGACGCCAACACAAATGCGCGACTGTTCGCTCGTCCGTCTGTCCGCTTGGTGGCCCCAAAAAGCATAGTGCGCAACTGTAAACTGTAAACAGCAAACAGCTGTGCTGACAACAAACAAACAAACAGCGGTGGCTGCTGTTGCTGTTACTGCTCTTGCTATTGTTGTTGTGTTGTTGGCCAAAAGTAGAAATTTACGCTTACACACGAGCATTACGCCTCAATTTACCTAAATGTCTGTGTGTTTGTGTGACTGCGTGCGTTTTCTTTGAGTGCACAATTCCGCTGAAGAAAGAAACTTTCTTTTGTGAGATCATTGAACTTCACTAATTCGAAACCTTTTGTTAAATTGGTAAACACTCCAGCGGAGTTGGCCGAAATTACTTATGTAAATACTCGTATGTATATACTCATGAATACATGAAAATTCATATATAATTTTTAAGTAAAAATATTGTCTAGTTTCTATATTTGTTGTAATACGATTATTTCGAAGAGTGATCTATTCGTATTCGATCATTTCATAAGACAACTTTTCTGTAGCACTAACTACAACTAAACCCTCAAAAAATAGTTTAGCTGTGTTAAATCGATCTTTAGAGTCCATATTACAGGTCGACGACGCGAGAGATTGCGTTTACCAAAAGTTTCCTTCAATAAATTGTTTATTTCCTTGGCAAAGGTCTTTAACATCGTCCAATACAGGCCGGCTTCATTTTTAAGAAATATGGATCGATGACTCCCTATGCTCATAGAGCATACCGCGTCTCAACAATGGCTTGTGGATTTTCATCACTTCAAATGCGACAATCTTGTCTGTGGTTACTCGTATTACCAACTCTGCTAGGCGATTATATTGACGGAATATTGGAAGCCACCAGCATGGCTGCCAAAAAGTGCACAGCACCACCACAGCACTTAGCGTCATAAACGCCCAGATAGTTCATGGCCTCAACCAAAAACCACCCTGTTTTGAGGTAAAAACTCTAAATTGAGAAAAATTAAATAGGGGATTCCGCAGAGTGGTGTCCTTTGACGGTTGCTGTTTAGCTTCTACATCTCGAAACTCCCTCAACTACAAGAGGGAATTTCTATCACCTCATACGCTGATGATTGCACGATATTGACATCGGGCAATGGAATCGATGGCTTGTACTCAAACGTAAACGGCCATCTCTCCAACCTTTCTCGCTTCCTCGCTGCACGGAATCTAACACTCTCCCCCACTAAATCCACAGCGACCATATTCACAAACTGGACGAAGAAGTACAGACTTGACCTTAATATTGCAGTCGATGGCGTTAAAATTCCGACTGTCAATAACCCTAAGATTTTAGGTGTGACATTCGACAACCTGTGCCCCTTGTTTCCTCACACGATGGCGATTATTGCCAAAGTACAGAGCCGCAACAAAATTCTAAAGTCGCTAGCCGGCAGCAGATGGGAAAAGACAATGAAACGTTGTTGGCAACATACAAGACAATCAACTGGTCGGTCATCAACTACGCGCCAACAATATGGTCGCCTGGATGCAGTGAAACGAAGACGAGGAGGCTACAGACATGCCAGAACACTGCACTGCGGACTACAACAGGATGCCTCTTGATGTCTACCATCGAACACTTACACAGGAAGGCTCATATGCTCCCAGTTATGGGGCATAATTAAATCTTCTCCAAGCAGTTTCTGATGGGCTGCTCTCGCAGAAATCATCCCTGCAGTCACTTGCTTGGCGCGGAACCGCCTTCTAAGAGTATTGAGACGTCCTTCCTCAACTACGTTGACGACGTAAAACAATACGCCGACTAGTTTTCGGACGCAACAAACTTCAGACCACTAACCAGCTCTTTGCGTGCCCTGCTAACCCTACTCATCCGACACCCCTCGAACATTATTCTGTAGTACTTTATTTAAATTGAATGCTTTGATGGCTATAAATAGAATGTTCGAGATCTAGGTGCAAAGGTATTGAAGCGATGAGTAATTAAATCATGTATTCTTATGTACATATATCCTAAGTACTCATAGTCGATGATCAATATAATATATAGTACATAAGTATGTACATATGTATGTATATGATTGACAGGATTCTCAAATCACAAATTATTACATTAAATTCACTAATAATGTAATTTTTATTATTTTTTCATTTCAGGTAAATATAAAGAATAACGGCAACGCAGTTTTTCAACCGATAAAAACTAACAGTTATGATACTTATCCGCGTTGTGAATCTCCAAGGCCTGAATCGAAGCGAGATTGTCCGCATAGACTTCAGACTTTACATATTCCCGATGATTTCATTGGCTCATAAACCACACCAAACCATTGTTTTTTCTGGATGAAATGGCAGCGCTTGCTTTTCGTCCCAAATGCGGCAATTTTGCTTGTTTATCTTCTTGTAACTTTTCAAGAGCCCATAATAGAGCGAAGAGATGTCGCTTGGGAAGGTTGTCCTTGCATAAGTATATAAAATGCACCAAGTTGTTCCATACCTCAGTCCGTCATACCTCTACTTCCACCCGTTATTTTCCCAGTTCTTCGAACAATTTTTCTCACTCCATGTGAGAGCAACCAATATCATGATATGAACAACCCTTTTTGGATATCCGTGCTTCAATGACTGATATTTATAAAGCTCTTTCTATAGCAGATGTGTTTTTTGGCCTTTGTCCACCTTTTCTTCAAAAAAGTTTGCGGTATTCTACGGACTGCATGTAAAAAAACGTTATTGTTGTTGTTTTTCAAATTTGCAACAATACTGCTGAATGTTCCTTCATACAAATACTATACGTCGATGTTTTTTTAACTTCTTCCGCTGCATAATTTGAATCAATGTTGAGTCAGCCACTGTAAGAGTTCCTGTTATTGGTGATTTGTGGGACGTCAGCAAACAATAATCACGATCAGCAAGCGAAATGGTAAACAACAAATTTTGTGAATGAATATTATACTAACATACTTATATAAATACATTTATGTTTGCAGGTGTATGTGTGCAAATGTGCGTCTTGCTGGAGTAAACAAACAGGCGTTAAAGTGGAGAAATTTTTGTACACGCCACTGAGTACGAAGTTTTCACAGCGTAATAATCAAGACAACAACAATAATGTGTTTATTAATCGGTAAGTGTGAAAAAAATAATAAACTTTGACTTGCAATTAGAAAAAAAGATAAACAAATTTCGCTTATTTTGTAAACAATAAAATTTTTCGCTAATCTTTTTCGCTTTTTTATCTGTGAATTGCGTGCCAGTTGTCGTAGTGTATGATATAGACGTATTTTTTCCAATTGCAAGCATGAATATGGGCACGTCATATAGTATTGTTGTGCCAACTGATATTTAGCACGTATTCATGAGAACGGAAAAGAGTTTGTCTTATGCAATTACTGCTTTTATTTACTTTTCTATTAAAACTTTTATTATTTATTTTTATTATTTACGTAAGCAAAGCTCGTGGCGCTGCTTATCGCTTTATATTAGGCCTGCGGAATTTTGGAATTTTTCTTTTAATTAATAAATACGTATTTTCCGCTTTCAAATACGCTGAGCAGTGATGAGAGTGATAAGCCTAACTTTCCTGCTTATGCATAGTAAATTCTTGATTTGAAACTAAATCCGCTATTGATAGGGAAAAGTACAAAAATTACAGCAATGCATAAATATAAATTTTAATTACATATTACATTCATAATTAACAAGTTACTGCTAAGGCTGAGCACATAGTGAAGCATTGGGTAAAGCAACAAGTAGTCAATGTAGTTAGTAAAAAGAAAAAATGTTAACTTCGTCTACACTAAAGGTATAGTAAGCGTCACAGCTGCATTTCTAATAGCATAGAAGGATATGAAATAAACTTTAATCCGATTTTGGATAGGTAGTTTCTATGGCAGCTATATGCTATAGTAGTTCGATCTGCACAATTTCTTTCGAGATTGTAGCTTTGCCTTAAAAAATAATTCGAGTAAAATTTTGTGAATACAACTTTACAAACAAAAAAGTTTTTCATACAAGAGCTTGATTTTGATTGTTCAGTTTGTATGACAACTACATATGTATATGCTATATTAGTTCGATCTAAAAAATTTCTTGGCATATTATAGCTTTTTCCTAAACACAAATTTGAACCCAATTTGATGAAGATATGTATATTAACAAATAAAAAAGTTTTCCATACAAGAACTTGTTTTTGAACGATCAGTTTGTATGACAACTATACGCTATATTGCTTCGATCTGAACAATTTCTTCCAAGATTATAGCTTTGCTTTAAATAATACTTTGAACCAAATTTGGTTTAAATATCTTGTCAAATACAAACGGTTTCCATACAAGAACTTGTTTTTGATAGTTCGGTTTGTATGGCAGCTATATTTTATAGTGGTCCGATCTGAACAATTTCTTCGGAAATTGTAGTGTTCTCTCAAGAAATAATACTTTGAACCAAATTTGGTTTAAATATCTTGTCAAATACAAACGGTTTCCATACAAGAACTTGTTTTTGAACGATCAGTTTGTATGACAACTATACGCTATATTGCTTCGATCTGAACAATTTCTTCCAAGATTATAGCTTTGCTTTAAAGAATACTTTGAACCAAATTTGGTTTAAATATCTTGTCAAATACAAACGGTTTCCATACAAGAACTTATTTTTGAACGATCAGTTTGTATGACAACTATACGCTATATTGCTTCGATCTGAATAATTTTTTCCAAGATTATAGCTTTGCTTTAAAGAATACTTTGAACAAAATTTGGTTTAAATATCTTGTCAAATACAAACGGTTTCCATACAAGAACTTGTTTTTGAACGATCAGTTTGTACGACAGCTACATACATACATATATGCTATAGTGCTCCGATATTGTCGATTCCGACAAATGAGCAGCTCCTTGGTTAAAAACGGATGTGTGCAAAATTTCATATTCATATCTCAAAAACTGAGGGACTAGTGGGCATATACCATATACAGACATACGAACATGACTACATACATACATACATACATACATATATCGATTCAGCTGTTCAGAGTATAAATACTGCACTTAATTATGAAATTAAACAAAAATTATTAATTAAAATAAGTATATTTTGCTTTTTATATGCGAATCCACTTCGCTAATGTGCCCTAAACCCCACATTTTACTGCATAGCAATAACTACAATTGCTTTTAGTTTCATTTGATTTCGTAATGACAACATACTGGTTGTACGCGCATGACGTTTATGCAAAAACAAAATCAAAAACAACATAAAAATACGAAATTAAAAAGTGAAAAACACAAAACTTTCACATTTCTCTCGATTACAACATTTCCGCAACGAAAGAGTCAACATAACATACACACATATGTACATACATACATATGCACTTATAGAGTATAGTCGTAGTAGCGTTGACGTTTTATGGCTGCCGCGCATGCGTACAGCAGCAACGTCACATAATCAACATAGTTCAAAGACCTCCGTGCGCAAACGGTAGAGAGCCAACTAACCAACCAACCAACTAGCCAAGTAATCGAGTAAACAACATTAATTGTAATCCCAAAGTTAACACACACACACACACACACACATACTTATGTACATGCATACACTTGTAATAAAAAATTTCTACAGAGCTGCAGCGATTTGCGGAAGAGTTTTTCACGTTCACTGCAGCTGGCTCCACTAAGTCGAATTATGTAGTTGGTTTTTATTGCGGCTGCGCAATGGCGAAAGTGAAAATTTATGCTTTCAACGGCAAGCGTTTTTAATAAGTAGATATGTATGTATTGCTAGTCTTTGTAGCAGTTCATCGAACGCTTGGTAGCTTCAACAGCAGGGCTACAAATATTAGTTGCTTAGTTAGGAGGAAAGCCCAGCAATTTAAGTACCATAATTTATGTTTGAGGTGAATCACCTGAGTGGCCGGCTGCTAAAGCGGCTACGAGAGTTGATGTTAGTTATGCTTTAGTCTGGTTAATACGTAGGTTGCCTTTTATATTTCATAATTTGGCCACCCTAGTGTTGCAAGCTGGCAACTCACAACTTTAACGAAAAATTTGACATTTTTGTTGTTATACAGAACTTTTTCACATACGATCGCTATTTGTTTTCCTTACAGTGACTTGAAATATGCATATCGACCAAAAAAATAAAATCAAACCGTGAACATTTTCGAGCGATGCACTGTGGATTAACTCAGGAACAGTGCAACGATGAAGTCAATTCAGTTTTTGAAGAAGAAGCTTCATGAAGAGTCAGCGTTTATCGTTGGTATGAGGCGCATCCTTATAAGAGAAGGGTATCAATTTCAAATTTATTATAAGAATATGTTAATCAAGCATTAATTAAAATTATTTAGCGCGTCATTAAAGCAATTTGCTTGCTCTCCATTCATAACAAAAACTTAAAATAATCAGCTTTATTAGCTGCTTATAAGTATGTATGTTTATTTGTGTATTCGCCGCATGAAAGTGAATAATTGCTTGACGACCCGACTCGCCTTGATTACCAAGTCGCTACCGGGTTTGTGCAATACTCGCTGTATGCAACTATTACCCACATTGCTTGGCCAATTATTTATTGCAAAGCAACGAGTTTTGCGGTAGCTTTTCCTTGTTCAAACAAACCCGTGCATATATAATCACTTACATATGTATGTACATAAATATTGCTGTTGCTTAGTTGCATCAAACGCTGTGCAACTTTCTTCGCCAACTTTCTTTATACGCTTGGGAGCAATGACTAATGATGAAAACCACAAACAGCGATGTGTGTTAATGTTTGTAAATATTTATTGGCATCTTGAAGAGGAATAAAGTTTCATGAAGTTTTACCAAATAAATCCATCTGAATTCTCACAATATTTGACAGAAGTGAGAGTCGACTGACATATCCACAAGATCCATAAACTCTCAACCATTCCTCCAACATACTTGGAAGCTGAGGTTCAATCCCGCTGTAATTTGCGGAAAGAACCTCAATAACCATCCTTTTGACGCCAAAGCTTAACGTTGTTTGTTAGCGCTCAGAGGATCAAGACAGACTGCTTTCTGAGGTATCCGTGTTTGCCTTTATGGCTGTGTAAGAAACCAGATGCGATCACGATGTTGCAAAGAAAGATCAGAGATGTTCGCAACTACCTGCCATTTCCCATTTTACTCCTAACTGAGGGTCATTTCCTGAAAGAATTTGCTGAAAGAACCCCAAGAAAGCACCTTTTGGAAATAAAAGCTTATGGTTATTATCGCTGTATGGTTCGAGATAGACTACATTCTGAGGTAACCACGCTAGCCGCTGGCTGAGCAGGAAGCCAGATGCTATTCCAATAATGCAAAGGAAGATCAGAGATGTTCACAACTACCTCCCATTTCGCTTTTTGCTCGATGCTAAGGTTCAATCCCTCTGGCATTTGCTGTAAAAAACCAAGGAACCACCGTTTATAGAGAAAAGTCGATCGTTCATGTACTTATTACGATGCCAACCAGTTTTTACTCGCAGCTGAGGGTCAATTATCCTGGCATTTGCTGAAACAACCTCAATAAACATCTTTTTGAAGCCAAAGTTTATGGTTTCTTGTTACCGCTGTGCGGATCGACTCAGACTGCATTCTAATATAACCACACTTGTTGTTGCAGTTGGGCAGAAAGACAGATGCGATCCCAATGATCCAAAAAAGATGTGAGATGTTCACGACTACCTCCAATTTCGCTTTTACTTGAAGATGGGGGTCACTTGAAAACTCTTGAGAGAATCCATAGAATCACTTTTTTGAAGTTTCTTGAAATTTCGTCCAATAAGTCCATCAAAATGATCACAGTGTTTGAGAAGACTGAGACTCCCCTGTCATATCCACAAGATGCACAATCTATTATCTTTTCTTCCTACATATCTTGAAGCGGCGAGTCCCCCCTGAGATTTGGTGTAAGAAACTCAGGAACCAACGTTTTGAAGAAAAAGCTTATGGTTTCTTTTTATTGCTTAGGTGATCAAATCACACTACATTCTGAAGTATTCGCGTTTGTTATCCTCCAATTTCGCGTTATCCCCAGGTCTCTCCAAACTTTTCATAAAGATAGGTCGATCGTTCGTTATAATATTGTGCCAGCCGGTACTCAGGCAACTTGGAAGTAATCGAGGACTACCTCTGTACACAGCTATAACTAATATACTTTTGATATTAGTTTACCATAAAATTCATCTGCCACATGACGGTGGTTTATAACGGAAAGAACTCTGCATATGCTGGATAACTTTGAAAACCACACCTCCAGAAGGAGTAGAAAATCAAGCAAAAGTCTAGAAGAGATGATAAACATCAGTCCTTATAGCAATCGTTCCCAGTCTTAATACAGCTTTTACGCGGACCGCAGCGGGCTCTAGATCTTCATTGATACCATTTCAGCAATCAACATTGGTATTGTTTTCGTTGCGTCAACAACCCGTATGCAATGTCTATTGCTGTAAGTGAGAGTATTGCGTTTTATTGCGGAAGTCAACAGCAACCGCTCCTACAGCTATTATGGCAATTGAATGTCGGTATGTGAAACACATGCATGTCGTTATTTTGAGTTATTCTTTTTTGTGGCATACGTTGTACGGAGTTTTCCACACGGCTTTCATAATAGGTCAGTAAACTTGGCGCTAAAGTGGCCAACCAACATCCACAAAACTTTAGTGAAATTTCAGCGAAATTTTGGTTAGCTAATTTTTCTGCGTTCCGCTCACAGACGCACGTATTATTTGACTACCGGCAAAGCATTGAAGTTTTGTAAGGGGAGCAATGAACAACTACGAGTAACACGCGGCTTGACAATGTGACTTCAATGGTTGCTTTTCCTTTAGACATATGGCTAAGTTTGAAAAACTTATGTAAGTCAGTCAATGGACATCTTATCTTGTTCTCGGAAGTACGCGCATCTACTTACATATGTAGATGTCTTTCTTACATTGTAAGAAAGTAAATAGTGCAGAAAACATACAGAATTACGAGTTTCCAGGAAATTGTAATTCGAAAAATCACTTAAAATAATAAAATTGAAGTCACACTGGTGTTTCTGTGGTTAAATTGTAATATTCTTGTAAACTGGAAATTGAAATTTTCTGTCTGTCTGCCTGGAGTGGTATTATGAACACCACTCTCAATACCGTACAGATTTGGGCAACGCAAGCCCAAAGTCTGGGGTTAAATTCTGATAAAATGAATCAGCTTGCTTTCACTATGAAGTACAGAATCCATCCATGGAGGTTTCCTTCAATAAATGGCACACAACTCTCTTTCAAAGACCGCACCAAGTAGCTTGTGGTAGCCTTGGACAGCAAACTGCTAGAGTGTCTCCCTCTCTGTTTCGATGTGATGCAGTTTCAAAGTCATGAGGTAACCTCACGGGAAGCTCGCTGCCGGCTGGTTCTATAAAAGAAATGCACGCACCGTGCCTGGCCAGTGCTTAAGTAACTCTTATGTCGAGGTACGATATGATTTAAAAGTCATGAGGTGACTGCCAGGGAAGCTGTCTATCAAATGGCTCTATAAAAGAAAAGCAGGCACCGCTCCTGGCCTGTGCTTAAATGACTCTTATGTCGAGGTACGATGTGATTTAAAAGTCATGAAGTGACTGGTCAACTGGCTCTATAAAAGAAATGCAGGCACCGCTCCTGGCCTGTGCTCTCGGTCCTCAAAGTGATTTGATTTAAAAGTCATGAAGAAGTCAGCAGGTTCTATAAAAGAAACTCAGGCGCCGTGCCCGGTCAATTCTGAAGTGACTCTCATGTCAAGATGTAATGTTTTTTAATATTCATAAAGAGATCTCACGGTAGATTAGAAATATACAAAGATCTTACTGGCACTCCATCGATGAGACTATATAAACATGATTGGAAAATTTACTGGTCACAGTGCTGTGGGGCTGACAGATTGACAAGACTGCAGAAAATGTCGAGAGCAAGGGAGCCAGAGAAAGATTGGAGTATCTTTTGTACATTTGTGCCGCATCGACAAGACAGGCTGGTGGGCTGACAGATTGACAAGACTGCAGGAAATGTCAAGAGCAAGGCACCAGAGAAAGATTGGAGCATCTTTTGTGCATTTGTTCCACCTTGGCTCCACTTTAAGCATATACGAGCCCCACGCTATGAGTAGAATGAGTCTATAACGGGAAGTGGTATCCCTGGTGCGGCCACAGAGTTTGTTGAAATTCGCAGGCATCCTAAAGGAACCTCATGGGCTTCATAATGAAAGTATCACTTTCATCGCAAAGAACCAAACCTGATCTGTGCATAATGAATGTCGTATTTGATATTCAGGCGAAGAACCAAACATGGTCTATGCGTAATGAAAGTCTATCTAGTATCCAGGCAAAGAACCAAACCTGGTCTATGCGCGGCTCATCAGTCTGCGAGACTAACCTAACCTAACTTTTATGCTTTAAGAAATGCTCCTGTGAAGGGTATTATAGCTTCGTTGTAGTCGAAGTTATCGTTTTATCTAATTTTTTTTGCGAAATTTCGACTTTCGAAATAAATCATCGCCTAATCTACAAACATATGTTTTTCGCCTACAAAAAGGTTAATTAAACTTTATTACAAAGTATGCGCAATTACTTCTCGTTTACTGCCGATGTGTTATCTCATAAGCCGACTTCACATTTTTATGTTGCCTGCAATTTATGCACTTTGATTCTCATGTCGATAAAATTCGGTCTTTGTAAAAATCGTTTTTCAAGAATTGGCATAATTGCTGCCGCTTGTCATGGTCAACGACTACGAGTCGAGCACGACTGCCATAAGTAGCAACAACAAGCGCTAAGCTGCTTTTGGCCAACAGCAACAACCTCAGCAATGAATTCCATAAACAACAGCAGCAGCGATAAAACAATTTGTAAAAGATTAAATACGGCCTCTGCCGAAGTGATCGACTGGCTCTGCCTGCGAACTAACACTCGTACTCGCACCACGCACAACTGAAACGCTTGGCAAAGTCTTTGAAAGACTTGCACGGAATTGTACCAAAGCCACAGCCAAGACCGCAGACCAAAGACCAACAGCCACCGCTTTGGGTGCAACATTGCGCTAGAAACCTCAAAACTAATGCAATGCAATGCGATGAAATTACAATGTAGCCGTCGTTGGCGCAGCCGCAGTTCAATGTTAAACTGCAACAACAACGGCAATAACAGCTAACAGCGAAGAGCAATCACACAACGCTAGAAACGAGATGAAAAGCAATAATTATCAAAAAAAACAAGGGAATGCTAGAAAAAATTGAGATTACGTCGACGAGTTTAGACAAGAAGTGATTTGAGATCAAAAGCTGAAAAGCTGAAAAACTAAGCTCAACCGAATATTGAAACGAAGGCAAACGCAGACAGCGTGAGTGAAGCCAAACAAAAAGCGGCGCTTCAGCTAGGTGGAGCGGGTGCTGAAGCAGCAAATTACCAGTGAACACATATGTATGTACTTATGTGCTTTACGAAGTTGGCACAGCTGTGGCGATGTTGCAATTCTGTCATTAGCAGCGGCCCAAACGTCTTCAAGAGCGCGTTAGCAGCAAGCAAACAAAAAACGCCACAAAAAAGAAGCAAAAAACAAGTTTCTACAATCGGATACAAAGCGACATGTAAACCAAGTCAAGCACCAATGCAAAATTGACAATTTTTCGGCGCGTTGGCACAGCATACAGTTAAACTTGTAGCTAAATGGACGGACGACGCTCGCGAGCTTCACTTGACTTGACCTTAAGTCATCTGTGTAATGTGTTTGCGCCACTTTTAGCTAACGAGTGTCTTTATTTGAGCGACCGCAGCCTCACTTCGGTAGTGTGGTGGAAGTAGTTTAGCGGCTGAGGAAGTTGGTGGTGTGGAGCGGAAGAAAATTGGAGCTATTGTTTCGGACGTCGCATTTTGGATGCTATCTGCATACGTTTACATTGTAGCTCGTACAGCTGTGGATAATTACTTTGAATTGATATGCGGGTGAAGTCTTTTTTTGAAAAAATCTGTTTTGTCGGAATTGCACGTTCCACTATTAAAGCAGTGCAAAATATTATTTCTCTGTACATACATACATATGTACAGGTGGAGTTTGAAAATTTCTTCGTAAATTAAATATAATATTTACCGATTGTGTCTAATGAGCTTTTTCGCAGAATTCTCACTGAGCCGTCAAGCACATCGGTGTTTGAAATAGTATTTTATTTTCGGACCATATTTTGTATTCAACTTACCGAATGAAATTAACTGTAACCTTTGAATTCAGCAACCAATAGCTATAAAATCCTAACTTCCCTTCTATTGAATAACTTTTAGTGAAAGTTAGACTTTTGAGAAGTCTATAAAAGCTCGGCATTAATAGCATTAACGATAATCATTAAGAAGACCGTTCCCAGGACAGTTGGTTCTACGTAACCGGATTTTTATCCGACCAAGAACTGTCAATTTGGCAGAGTACTGCCGCTACAACAACAACAAGAAGTTGCTGTTCCTCAAAGAACATCTCCTCAAAAAAAAAATTGTGACTTCAATATGAGAGAGAAAAGGACTAATTTGAAGTAATCCACTCAATAATTAGACAAAATGATTATCATTTCTGACATAAGGAATACCGCTTAGTAATGGACAAGAGCTTTAGGAAACGAATGTGAGCTTTTGGTATGTCCTTGCTGCTCACGTTGCTAGACTTCGAGCTGCAATTAGGAAAGACTAAGTACTTATACATCATGGATATAGGCAAATTTATTGAGAACACCACTTAATTGAGCTTTATAAAAGAAAAGTGAGCGTTTAATAGTGATCATGAGCTTTAGGAAGATGTAGGATTTATGATTGGTTGAAGACTTGGCTTGGTACCTTGGCAAAGCCACATACAAATATTCCTCGCGCCTTGGGAACTACGTCAGCTACGTGTTGGCAGCTATATATATTTAAAAAAGTTAAGAACTTTGTATATAACTCTCAACCGGTGCTACTTTAGGATCGGTCGGCAATTGAGCAGTAGATCTCTCTCTAGACGAACGAGAATTACGTTCTATTAAACTCTCATTATTCCCATCCTATTATACGGCGCAGAAAAATGGATGATGACGCTAGACGAGAAAGTATTCGAGAGAACTGTTCTTCGCAAGATCCTTGGAACCGGCAGTGTGGATGATAAATATCGATGGAAAGACGGAACCACGAGCTCTACAGGCCATGTCGTTCGCATGGAAGGTGCTGCAGCGAAATGCTCCATCAAATCGAGATCTCTATAGCAACCTCTCTACACGTGGGATGTTCAACACGCGTAGCCTTGCCGAGAATAGAGCTAACTGGCAAAGTTTTGTATTTTTTTTGGAACCACGAACTGTATGAAATGCGAAATACTGCTTCTTAATAGAGACCTCCATAGCAATCTCTGCACGTGGGATGTATAACCCGCGTGATCTCGCAAAGGCTAGAGGTAACTGGCGTAGTTTTGTATTTTTTTGGTACCACAAGGTAACTGGTTTTGAATTCTCGGCCCAGACCGACCCACGGTTATAGTACTAAAGCATAATAATATGAGCTTTGAGAAATGAATGAGAGCTTTTGGAATGCTTTTCGGGTTCCTAGAGCTCAGTTTTAGACCTCGGAGAGTAGACAAACCAACAATTCAATATAATCTAAGTTTAAGCAAATTTTTCCTGGTTTCATAACTCGAACTCATGAAAGTTCTATAACCGATTGAACTATTAATTTTTTGTGTTTTCTTTATCCGGTAGCATATCCTCAAAGCGTGTTGTAACCACTGTCAGATATTTCCAATTCAATTCGGCGTACATAACAACGTCGCATTGGCTCATCCTTTTCACAAGAAAGTCAATTTATTTCTACGTTGCTTAAATTAAAGATGTGCCAATTGAAATTGCAAATATGCTAAGGGAAACACAAACACAATAATAAGAAAAAAAACCTCAAACATTCATATGAAACAAAATGAATTAAAATATCGACTTAAAACGACACATTGATCCGGCGCATTTGCGACATTTCGAGCAACGTGAGAAAAACGCATAAAACAAGAGTATCGTCCGGAATGTTGGATAACGACGTGTTTTTGGACTTATTTTGCATAAATGCTGAAGTTAACTCCAGTAAAATGCTAATTTTCAGAAGACGCTGTTGTGAAAAGATTTTTTTCCTGAAACGTCTGCTTTTTTTCTGACAAAACATTTATTTCTGATTGTATAAGAACAATTTGTTTGAGGTGCTAATGAACTTTTGCAGCATGCGAGGCAATGTACTTACGTAAAAATGGATAACAGCAAAGCTTTGTAGGAAGTTTACGGACTTATGAGGGGATAAGATTGATGATAAATCTCAATGACTTCATGCTTAAATATACATATGTATGTATGTATGTATATGTTCAGGATAGATAGCAATGATGCAAAATAAGCGTCATCTAACAAAAATACTTTCGCTGTGGTTGCTTTTGTTACAGAAACTTAAAAACTTACGATGTCAATATTAAAGAGCTCAATCTTTCAGTTATGTGGTGTAGACTCAGAGGTCGGTGATGTCACAAGCGCTTTTTGGAACTCAGTTCCGCAGTCTCTTTTATACGCACATACACTTACACTTGTTTCTTGAAGCTTCCGAAATTCCTGGTAACGAAATAGCTGATGAGATTGCCAAAAGTACCATCCGTTCGGCTGCTAAAACGGTACAGGAAATACGGTTAGTGACTTCCGACGAAAAAAAAATTAAATTTCCGAAAGGGTCTGAGATCAGGGTGATTGAATGCCTGAGGGACGTGCTGGATCGTCAAGATCATGTACAAGAGCACTGAAGGAAAACACGTACGATTTTTCAACTCAAATTAAATTACCTCTATCTATAACGATAGGATCGGGGGTATACTCCAATGATCTTTACATGTCTATTTCTATCCGCCTACCAAACTCCGCCAGATAGAAGTACTAGATATAGGGAAGACCTTTGGCGTTATTTTGAATAACTACGGGTGGCTATAGAAAGCAAATCTTATGCACAGATAGAGAGGCAAAATTGCTGGCTTTGTTGACAGCACAGATTTCCTCCAGCGTAGTTAATAACTCCTGGAACATTTGTAAGCTCTCGGACAGGTCAACGTCACTCGTTCAAAACTTGGATTTTCGATCACAGAAACTTTTTCGACAACGAAAAGGCAGATGATTTGGCAAAGCTAGGAGCCTGAATGAACAGCTCTATCACAAACCCGACATAAAATAGACACCAGAGCTTGAGTATTTGTTCACAAAAAGCATAAAGGATATACATAAGTAGTTTCATTGAGGTCACCAAATGGTTTCAGCGCAACGATGAAACGGAGTAGCAAGATTACATGAATGCCCGTGTCTACCACAAATCCGAGACAAACTACTTGGAGCCCATCAGGCACCAAACCTTGAATGGTTGTCCACAAAACACATAAGGTTCATTGAGAGCAAAAATAGTTTGAGCGCAACTATGAAACCGGATAGGAAGATTAAAAGGTCCTACAATAGTCCTAATTGAGCCAATGGTGGCAGCATTCCTACTTAGCCATCCTCCTAACACACTTTTCATTGCTTGCCAAGCAGTTTGTGATTGTTGACTTCAACTTACCGACACTAAATACCAATTTGTTACAAGCATAAACCAGAGCTTAATTTTCAATTATGTAAATAACTATTAAATTAGTTTATTTGCCAGAACTACCCTTTCACTGAGGCACACACACCTTTTTTTGTAGTTTTGCTCATTAAAAAGGCGACTTTTTAGTTTATTTGGTAAATAGGAGCAGACTAAACAAACAGCTGAGGCATAAACCTAGAATACCTATTAGTATAATAAACAAATATTTGCCTGCGAGCAATTTGCACTTTTATGACTTGTTTACATTCCAGTTTCGGACCCCTACTTACGAACCCCAGACGAGTACAAAACGTCTAATTGAAGGGTTTCCCAAAGCATATTTAAAATTGCCGCACCAGGACATTTGTGACAACGGTGAATTTTACGCATTTCTACGGTTAAGTGAAGTGATTGTTTTGCTGCAAATAAAAGATAAACTCATCACAAACAAAAATATGGGAAAAATTAAAAAAAAAAAAATTTTTAATTAAGGGAAAATCAGAAAATGCGTAGTTAAATTGCGCAGCGTCGTGAGCGACAATTTTCCACTAAAACTATTTAGCGTTGGTTTCCAACTTAAAATACAATACAATTTCCGCTTTTAAATAGGTTTAACCAACAAAAAAAAGTCTACCTTTTCCTGACGAAAAGCGCTTGAATTACAATGGCAAAAAGTATTTGATTGTCAGCAGTTGGAATGCGCACACAAAAAGGTGGCAAACAATTGACATGTGTGTTGCGTCGCGTCCTTGCAGCGGCATTGCTAACCCAACCTCAACTCGGGTGCTGGCTTGAACTCATAACATTACGTCACCACCAACGGCAGTCGCCTTGCTGTCAGCGGCGCCTCAATTGCCCTTGTGAAAACAATCATTAGGGTGAATGCGCCTCCCCATTGCCGGCAACTGGCAACTTGTTTGCTTTCTTTACATTTCTTTTATTTTTCACTTTTTCTATTCCGTCGAAATTATCATTATTTTGCGTCAATACAATTTTTCATTTCTTTCGCTATCTAATAAAGCACACTAAATAGGGAAAACACTTTGAACTCGTTTGTGTCTCACAATGGAGGTTCAACTCTTTTGTACGACGCTTAGCTATACACCGCTTGCTTGCTTGAACTTTGCACTTTCCTAGCATATTTTGTTTTGATTTTGAATGAAAATCATAAAATTTATTGTGAAAATGCACTTATAGCGTAATTTCCTTTCCGCGGGCTCATCGCATTGTTCAGCGGAAGTTGCGCGATGCCATTGTTATTGCCTTTCCTTTGCATTGTTTGATAACCCGTTGAAGGTAATCTCGAGTCAGAAAAGTGCCTGTGACACAGTGGGTATGACGTATGACGAAGTAACCCTTTCAAGTGGCCTTTCTGCTGGCTTGAGAACGTAGCATGAGCGCATGATTGGTGAGCAAGGCTCAACGGAAGGAGGGAGCTCCTTGATTAGCTTGTGCGTTCTAACGTTGCCATTTATTGTAAATTTCTTAAAAAATGCGTTTCAATACAGTTTTGAGCAACACATGCGAAATCAAAAGCATCGTTTCTGCGTAGCGCCAGTTTTCTAGTATTGCGCTACAAAAATGACAATAAAGGAAAACATTAATAATGCACGAAATTGACGAAATGTCTTCAGCGTCTGTGTGAAAATATGATTTTCAAGTGCACAACGCTTATCACCGCATGATCTTTCAACTCTCTGGCGGTGTACAATTGAACTTGACACACTCCGAATACGCGTAAAACATAAATTGTTTTGAACTCTGCGTCGCACTTGAATTCCTACATTTAATATTTCGAGTGGAATTTAAATAAAATAGATAAAATAATAAGTTGTTGCTCAAAAATATAATTTAGTCGTCTGTTTCTATGTTAGACCTTGAAAATATAGGAAGTAATAGTGATCTTGTAGTTTTAGTTGTCTTGGAGTGTATGGCATTACTACAGGGTTGAACTAAAAGTAAGTTGATTGGATTTAGATAGGCATGTGAAGAGCCTCCATTAATGCCTTGAAATACATTTACTATTTTCGATACGTAGCGAATTCAGCAACGTTAGCTTCAAGCTTCTGGTCTGGAAGCATGAATTTCAGGTAATTTTTAAAGTGTCGTAAAAAAGGCAATCAATATTTTTATTGTCAATTTTTCTATTAGTTATTTGTTAATTTTAGAAGAGTACAGGAAAAAATTGAAAACTAAAAAAAGTAAAAAATTTCAAAAATTATGAGCTGGCGAAGTGGGGGGTCTCTAAAAATTTCCGCGTGACCATACCCATGATTTCAACCCTCCTAGTTATCTGAAACCAAAAAAAAGATTATTTATGTAGAATAATGTCGCAATGGCCGGAACTACGGAAAAGTGGGAAACATTTTTCTTCACAAAATGGCGACTGCCTGAAAAAAAAAGTTTTTTTGGATCACTTTTTCTGACTATTTCGAATTTTTTAAAAGTAATAAAAATAAAAATTTGGCGATGGGGCTAGTTCCAACCATAGACAAGACTATGAAGAAGACTCTATAAAAATTTCAAGTAAATCGGTCCAGTAGAACCTGATAAATCGTGGGTATCGTTACGAAAAAGTCAGTTTTGAGAAGAACGCGTAAAGTCTTTTGTTCGATTAGTTCCGGCCGAACCAGTTTGGATGCCGGGTCAGAAAAATGCCTATATCTCCGAAAATAATTTGAATTCTGAAAAATCCTCTTGTGCACCTATTCTTGAATAGTTAAACTTAAACAAATTTCGATTTTTTTAAATTTCTAGACCAGAATACCCCCTTAAATTTAGTTTGATGCTAAACAATGCTTCGATTTTTTTAACGTTGTGTTGGAGGACTCGTATAATTATCCGAGTATACCATAATCTTTTATAACACCGCCATTTCGTTTGCTCTAAAAACTGCAAATACAGAACGAACTTTCTTATTTCATTAATCTAAGTTATAGGCAATTCGCAAGTAAAGCAATATATAGGTCTTCAAGTCTTAGCCCCAAAAATTACTCTAAAAGCTTTCAAGAAGCTTCACCGTCTCATAATCGTACTCTGCTCGAAAAAATGTACATCCGTTCTGTGTAATTTGGGATCCAAAGATAGTGGTAAAACACAGCCTTTTACCATTCCGGTGACCCCTTGGAAAAAAGATGCGCCGGCGTTGGCAGGATAACCTCTTACAGTATCATCTAAAATGAAAAATCCCTGTTTTAGTTAAAACCTTAACCTAGAACTTGAACGGAGGTAAAAAACTGCAAATTTTTGGAATTTTTGGCAGATATTCAAAAAAAAATTAAAACTTCCCGACATTTTTTTCCAAATAATTGTATTCGGAAAAAAATCCACCGTCCTAGCCTTTAGACATTGTATCTCAAAGACCTGCGTAAAATTTCATGAAGATCGATTGAGTAGTTTTCGAGAAATCTTGCCAACCGACTTCAAAAACACAGTTTCGAGAAAAACGCATTTAAAGACGGCGGCATACTTAGTCTAGCTGGCCTCGAGCGCACAAGTTCTTAAGGTTGTATCTCCGAAACTATTACTCGGATCAACTTGAAAATTTAGCACAATATTCTAGAGGTTTTTTAGAATTTTATAAGACAATAAAAAAATTCGATTTTTTAAAACCCGTAAAACCATGTTACCCCATAAAACCAATCAATCTATTGAGAGTGTTATCTTTCGTCTTCATAAAGATGAAACAGGAATTTATTTCTCAACAATACCTTTAAGTTTTCTAAGCCTCAGAACAGTCAATAAGGTAATACTAACAGCTATAAAGGTGACTTACTATCCTAGGAAGTTCAAATATTAATCATAACCTCAAAATTGTAGAATTCAATCATCTGATCCTGAACACCGAGAACAAAGCGTCCTATAAAACTTTATAAAATATTTTATAAATATATCGATCTGAAAGTGTGCACACTTTCTTTTCATCCAAAGAAACTGTTCATTTATGGAAACACCTGATATTGATCAAATCTAGCATATGGCTGTCAAACAAATAACTGATCAAAAACAAGTCTTTGTATAGAAAACTGCTATATTTGAAAAGCTATATTCATGAAACTGTGTATGTCTTATTAACTAAGTCTATGCTATAATTTCCAAGCAAATTGTTCAGATCGAATCTCTATAGCATATAGCTGCCATACAAACTGACCAATAAAAGTCAGGTCCTTGTATGGAAAACTTTTTAATTTGATGAGATATCTTCACGAAATCAGGTATATACTATTATTGAAAGTATTGTTACAATCTTCAAAGAAAATGTTTAGATCGGGCCACTATATCATATAGCTGCCATACAAACTGATATCTTAAAATCAGGTTTCTATATGGAAAACTTCTTAATTCGACGAGATATCTCAAAGAAATGTGGCATATACTATTACTCAAAGCATAGTTATAATCTCCAAAGAATGTGTTTAGATCGGACCACCATAAAATATAGATGCCGCACAAACTGATCTATCAATTTCAGGTTCTTACATGGAAAATTTTTTAATTCGACGAGATATCTTAACGAAACTCGACATAGACTATTACCTGCATCATAGCTATAATCTCTTAATATATTGTTCAGATCGGATTATTGTAGCTTATAGCTGCCATACAAACTGACCGTTCAAAATCATAATAACACTTTTGTTATACCCCTTTATGGTATAAAAATGCACCTGTGTAGGATATTCTTCACTGCTACCGAAGTTAAATTTTTTCTTGTTTCTAAAAATTATTTAATTAACCTGTATAGTAATTTAAAATTTATTTGAAAGTTATACGCCTGTATCCAAATCATGCTAGTAATTACCGTATGAGTATATTCAATGACTACCCGCCTGTATCAATAATTTGTGCCAATTAATTAAAGTTTTAAATATGCATAAACATACATACATATGTACATACATACATAAAGTTGCATATATTTTTTTATAATTAAATTATTTGTTTGCCGGCCAGCCTACTACACAAGCCGCCCTATGAAAAAATTAGCTCACACAAAGCACTTTTCTGCTGCTTAACATTCATCAGAGGTTTTAAGGCGAAGGTCTCGCTCAAGGTTGCATTTATTTATTTTTGTTTCTTTTTTTCTATTATCTACTGCTTTATTTGTACAAAATATTAAAATTGTTAAATAAACTTTTTTTGTGGCTTAGAGCAACCAGCCCAAAAATACGAAACAAGCAAATAGCTAAGCTGCAAAGTTGAGGCGCAGTCGCGTACAACTATAAACATTAGTTCATACATATATGTAAGCATATCTATGTATGTATGTGTGTTATACTATGTATAAATATTTGTTGCTATGCACTCATTTCGTATGCATGTGTGAATTGAAGAATTCATAGGCCCATTGCCGGTGTTGCGCGGGCGCTTCGCAACGCGTCCAAACACCGCATAAATTTTTCGCTTTTCGTCGCCGCTTTTTTGAATTTTTTTACGCTTTATAGCTAGTGTTAAAGCAGCGACAAAATATGTATTTACGTGTTAGACATTAACCAGCAATTTTCCAGTTTTTTTCATTTTGTTTAAGTTATTGTTGGGGCTGCTGTTGCTACTACTGCCTTTTGTTGAGCGCATAAAGAAAATGCAAAGTGCTTTGTTAATTCTCGTAGGCCAACCGCGTGCACACACATTTTTCATGGCTTATAAACTTATTGGCCGGTTATAAGCTTGTTGGCGCGTCGCCGCGTTGGTCTACTCTTTGACCGTCGACCGTCGACGCGCTACCAATGTGGGTGCTTACAAGTTTTCGTCAGTTGTTAATTCGACGTGTTTATATTTTATGTATTCATTGTTTCACTCTTTTAATTTTTATTTAATGTGAAGGTTAATTGGGGGTTACGTTTATGGTCATCTTGCATTGGCCATTTGGGGTCTACTAGTGTTTGCTGATTTATTGTGCAGTTAGTATTTGTTTAAAAAGATCTTTTCAGACATCTTGTTGGCATGCTCAGACAATTTGTTGTGCAACATATTGCCGCATTGTCGGCAATTTACTTGAAACAATAACCAATAGCATTTCGAAACTGTGTAAATAGTTATGTTCTTTTAAGTATTTTAATTGATTTTTGAAATGTGGGCGTCCTTGATATATCAAAGATGATCTGCATGCTAATATAAGCAAACGTTTTACAAAAACAGTTTGAGATTGACGCATAGTTTTCTTGATTGGGTTTTTGAAAAGGGAGGATCATGAGCGCCGGACCGCAGGTAGGCGCATTTAAGCCATCATTAGGCCCAATGAACTCCCGGATTGTAACCAAATTAAGCCTTATCCAGAAACTTAGTGGATTTAGCAAAAACACAGATTCTTCTCCACCTCAGCTGCCCAATGTCTCTAATGTTTCGTAAGTAATCAAATTTTTCTTTTAAGTTGGAGCATTGGTAGCCGTGGAAAATATACCTTCTTATCCAACTGAAGGCTGTTTATTCGCATAGCTAATATTCCCGCGTTTCATCATCCTCCGCGCATGCTCTGCCTCCGCAGAAACCACTTTTCCCCTTTTTTAAGTTGATATATTAAGGGTAGAAACAATGTAATGATGCCTATATGCTCATAAGCTCTGTTTTGCCTAGAAGTAGGAGCTTTTTGGCCTGTCCAGCATCAACGCTACTGCAAAGTAACTTTGCGGTGTTCTGCGTTGCATGTATTCCAAGATCTGAGTTGTTTCCCTAAAGTCCTTTGCTTCAAACAACCCTTGAAGGAGCTGAATGGCCTGCGGCAGCTTAGGGGAATTGTATCTCCATCTACCTCCAAGCATGTGAGCTCGCCTGGCTTTCCATTTCTTTCTTATAACCGAGTATCCAGATGATATGAACCGAGCTTCCCACTAAAAGTCTGGTTATTGCCCGCTTGTATAACCTTTCGCATAAGACCTAGTAATGGCGCAACGAATAGTTTTAATTATCGCTTGGTAATATATTTATGGACTTGCTGGTTAGAGCAGCAGATCACTTGGCACCACAATTTCAGGGGAAAAGACTAAAATGAAGTAATTTAGTTTGAAACTGCCTTCTGTGTATGGATTACTATAGAAGAAGCCCGCTCCTGTTCTAGTTTTACCCTTTGATCCGCCAGTAAATATGTAGATTTCGCTGTTGGAACTGTCAATCACAGTACCATTGATCCGACCTTCTCTAATGGGAAATGAATACGATGTATTTAATTCCTCGTGAGCTTCCTTTTCTCACCCAAATTGCCAGCTTAGCCCGAGTTCATTAACCAGGTTGAGTATGGTACCATATTGACTTATTATGACTGCCATACAAACTAACCGATATAATAACCGACATATTAACAGATATACTAACCGACATACTAACAGATACACTAACCGATCAAAATCAAATTTTTATATGGAAAACTTTTTTATTTGTGAATGATATTTTATAAGTCTTTTCTTTTTTTTCCCCTAGAAATTTAAATTTGATTTCTGCCGCTTTAAACTCTACATTTATTTACTTTAATTTATTTTATTTCATTCAAAATAAGTACTTGTTTGGCTTCATACCTCATATCGCCATATAGCCTGACATAAGTATTAACATTCATCATATTTCACATATGTACATATGTACATACATATGTATGTATATAGCTCCACGCAAATCCTATTATCTCTGTGCAAAAAGTACAAAGCAGAAAATTGCACCACCGCATGTGCAACAGAATCGCACCCGCATTACGCAAAAATCCTTTCAGATCCTTACAAATCTCAACGCGTTTCAGAGCGTGAGAAAAAATCGAGCCAGCTAAAATTGTAGCAATTTTCGAAATATAAGTACATACATATGTACATATTATGTATGCATATTTCAATAACCAAAATCAAAATATGCATACATATAAGTACTTACATGTGAAAAGCATACAAACAAACAAGCTAAGCATTCAATCAACGTCAGCAATAACAAGCGAATACTTATGCATATGTGAAATTTCAAAACTATCTCTATTCAAGATTATGCATTTCCCATGGACTCTAAAGTAACATATGTGTGTAAAAATTTCTGTAGGAAAATCGAATAAAAAGTTAGGCTGTGCAACAACAGATTGCATATCAAATTTTATATGATGAACGACGGCTTTGGTAGCGGCATCTGCTGCATCAGCACCAACACGCACACAAAATATCAGCATCCACCAACACAAATGCAGTGCCTCATACCTCGAAGTGCATCTTAACATCCTGCCAACAATGCCTAATACCTTGCTTTAGTGCAGCCCACGTACAACCATGCTCAGCCACACATGTGTACGTTGCAGTGTTTCTAATGCATTGCTTTGTTATTGCTGTTGTTGCTTGGGGTACTTGGCGTAGCAAATGTGCATATGGTGTAACCGAATCATGTGTATAAACACCTTTGGCGAGGATCAGGATGTAAAGTAGTGCGCTTTGTGCATTTCGGCGCATGTGTGTGTGTGTGTATGTGTATATATGTATGATGTTTATTGACATCTGCATTTTAATAAGAGTACGCTTGTAGAAAATATTTGGGAGATACGCGTTTTATTGTCGATTTGAATGATGCACAACTATTCAGCTTCTAACTATGCAAACGCTCGCAAACATTTGCAGCGGAGATTAGAAAGAATTGGATTTCCTTTGAAATCATATACATATGTATGTATGCATTGTATGCACGCACATACACACTTACATGCTTAAGTGGAGTGGGAAAGTAGGAAAAAACATCATTAAAATATTAAAGGAAACAATAAGTAATGAGCGAAAGGAAATTGTTTTTGTGTCAGACACGTCCTGCAGATGATTTGATAAAGTACAACTACATACATATGTATATATTTATGAGTATTGTTGTTTTTTATACCCTGAACAGTGTAAATTAAGTTGGTCATGATGCTTGAACACCCAAAAGAAAACGTTAGAGACCCTCTAAAGTGCTTATACTATACATACATAAGTATATACGAGTAAATCCTTAAATGATCAGCGTGGTGAGCTGAATCGATTTACCCATGTACGTCTGTATACCATATACACGCACTAGTCCCTCAGTTCGTTCCCACCACAGTCGGGCCTACGTAACCGGACAAGACCCGGATTTTTTACCGGCCAAGGACTGTCAACTCGGCAGAACAACAACAACAACTAACCCCTCAGTTTTTAAGTTAGCATCCTAAAAACTTTCACACATCCTTTTCTCACCAAGAAGCTGCTTTTTTCTCAAAGCCGCCGATATCGAACGTCTATAGCGCATAGCTGCCATACAAACTGAACGATAAAAATTAAATTTTTGTATTAAAAGTTTTTTATTTGACAAACTTCACAAAGTTTATATATAGTACATACATATTTTGTAAGGCCACGTTACAATATCTGGCATAATTTTCAGATTGGATTACTATAGGATAGAGTTTCCATGCAAACTGACCGCTCAAACTCACGTTCTTGTATGGACAACTTTTTTATTTCAAGAGATATCTAAAGTGGGAAACTGAACAGATTAAGAGTCCCAGAGACGAACATTCGTATTACTTTCTTACTTCGAACTTATTCCTAGCGAAATCTTCTCCGCGCAACTCCTCCGAAAGATGTGTGGGTGAAACGAAGTCGCTGGAGAAGAGGCGCATTGAGCTTTTCACGGTTGGATTGGAAGCTCAGGTGGAAGCTTGGGGATATCCTCGCCGAGAAACTGAACATATTAAGGATTTCAGAGACGAACATTCCTATCCTATTTCTACCGAAATCTTCTCCGCGCAATTCCTCCGAAAGATGTGTGTGGGTGAAACGACGTCCTTCGAAAAGAGGCGCTGTGAACTTTTCACGGATGGATAGAAGCTCAAGCGGATGCTTGGAGCAAGAGTTTTCTGTCGGGAGCTCTTGATCAAATCTTGTTTTCAGAACGCCAAACTACTGTCAGGGTCTTTCAAGCAGAATTGGCAGCCGACAAGGTAGCAGCAAATGTACTTCACCGAAGTGCGTCATTCTTTTAGGAAGGTAACCATGCACCACGATACCAGAGCTGCTATACATTCCTTGAGCTCACTGTCAGTGAGAAATCAAGAAATGCATAACCTCACTAACAGTAGCATGTTCCATATTAAACTCGTCTCGGTGCTTGGCCACAGCGGAATCGTCGGAAATTGCCAAGCCGATGAGCTTGCCAGAAAAGGCACCTATACACAATTTCTATAAAGATCGGAACGAGCTAGGGCTCCCCTATCAACGTGTATTCGCACCAGTTCAGCAAGCGTTGGTTAGCAACCAGCACTTGTGGAGTTGTGAAAGCCTTCTGGGTTAAAGTGGAACGTAAAAGGTTCATTGAACCTCACTCGGCTCACATCGCCGCAATGGTAGGCGTTCTAACTGTCTCATTCGCAATCACGTGTTGAGGCTAAAGATTTTGGAGGGCGGAACTTGTCAAAGCGCCAATGTAAAAGATGAGGTGTAAACAACTAGACACTGCCTAGCTTTCGCCAGACTGAGGTTGAAACATATCCGTCGCCTTTTGGCCCAAAATGGATCGCAAAAGGTTCATTAAACCTCACTCGGCTCACGTCGCCGTAATGCTAGGCGTCTTAGCTAGACACTGTCTAATTCGTATTCACGCTTTGAGACTAAAGATTTTGTAGAACGCATCTTATCAAAGTTACAATGAAGAATGTGAGTCCAAGTTTCGCCAGATTAAGGTTGAAGCATATACATATGTAGGTTACCATACTTTTTACGAATCCAGCGAAATGTCTGGAACGGAACGGATATTTGCCGCCTCAATAAAATTGTTACAGGCCCTAGGCGTTTCGTCGATATCCGACGGTCTTTTTGATCCATACCTAGGAATTCTAGGCATCACAACGGACAGGCGTCTCTAGCTGTCCAAGTGGCCTCTCGAAATGTCTGGAACGGAACGGATATTATCCGCCTCAATAAATTTGTTACATTTTCTAGGGGTTTCGTCGATATCCGACGGTATTTTTGATCCATACCTAGGAACTCTAGGCATCACAACGGACAAGCATCTCTAGCTGTCCAAGTGGACTCTCGAAAATCAGCTTATTTACCTAAACTAAGCTAAGCTCGGCCAAAGATTTATCACTAGAAAGAAATACTACAAAAAATATGTACATACTTATGTATGTATGTATTACATAATATTCCTAGTAGTACGAGCATGCGTTCCCAATCTCCGTTATAAAATATGATAAATAATTTCTGAAATTTATTTGCTTTTTTAAGGGCTTAAATATGACATCTTTGAACTCTTGAGCTCATATACATATCTACATACATATGTATGAAAAAGACATACATATGTATGTATGTACATATGTATGTATGAACTGTATTAAATAGTCCTATAAATTCACAACTTGTTGCAACTGTACCCACGCTCATTGCCTGCAGTAAGCATCCTTTCGCCTTTGATCTTAAAGCAATATCTAAACAAATCTTCTACTTCAATTTTCACACAAACAATTGACATACTTATGTACATATACACATACATATGTACACAGAGAATTCCCTTTGGAATACAACAGAAATAATCAGTAAACCACAGCCTAGCCAAATAAGACAGTTTTCAATTCGATAAAATTGTCACAGTAACGGCGGCTTGTAGACTTTTATCTCATTACTTGCCGAAAATTAAAGCAATCGAGCAAACAACCAATTGAAAGTAGCCGAGCAACCAGAAAATAAATAAACAATACAAGCAAAGCAAGCGGCAATGACAAGGAAATGTCTATGGGAAAGCGAAAATGTGCGCCTGCGCGTATGTGTATGAACGTATGTTTGCGTATGTGAGTGCCTAGCGTGCTTCACGCATCACAGCCTACAGCCTGATGCTGCTTGCTGTCATCGGCGATTCTAAGCAATATTGCTGACGATCACAATGATTGTGTACACCACTTACATGCCTTGCTGCTGAGTGCTGATTTGGTTGCTAGCTGCTTTCGTCTGCAATAGCTAGCATTGCGCCTGTGTGTGTGTAGAGCGCATAGTGGTGGAATTTTGATTTAGTATGTGGAATATACATATGCTTGCAAATAGACGCGATAGCCAAAGAGCCATAGCACAGCAATGCGGCAGTAGCATGGCCATGACCATGAGGACGCGCGGCGTGGCGCTCCAACTTCATAGGAGAGCGCATGAGTGAGGGTGCGAGAGCGGTTTCACAACAAGAAGCAAAGAGAGCCATTGAAAATGAGGAAAAAAACCATTGCTGGTTGACCGATAATTTCAAACTGAAAGATACAAATTCAAGCGCATAGCAACACGCTTGGCAACAAGGCAACATGCATGCGCCGACTGAGTGAATGAAGAAATGTTGCCGGCGACATGTTGAATTGAGGAATTCCCTTGCTGAGTAACATAGTACCACAGCGCGCCGTGGAACGCCTTGCCGGGCGGAAAGGGGTAGCCTGTGTGCAAAGTACGAAATGTGATCGCTTGTGTGTTCCGCTTTTGGGCTGTTTATTTGCGCATTTCTAAAGATACAGGCGCATATCTCCACATACACACATCCGTGTATGTATTTATAGAAAAGCGTCCGTCCACATGGCAGATTCATTTAATGGACAGTGAACTTCAGCCATTTCTGCAAACAAAGCGCCAAGCGTATGCGTACGCTGCATTGGTATTTCCTTTATAGTACCAGCGCTAATGATCACTATAATAATGATCATCGGCACGTTGATGGTGATGTTGCTGAGGTTTTGTTTTTGTTGTTTTTGCCAAATGGGTTGTGCGTCGGTTTTGCATTCACATGCCAACGCATCTAGCTTACGAGCAACGAAATTAAAAATACGCACACACAAACATACATACATACATATGTACATATGTATGTTTGTAAGGTGATTTCAAAGGATGCAGGCTGCCACTGAAGACCTATACTTACATATGTACATATGTATGTACTTTATTTGTACTTCATTTAAGCGAAATGTGAAATAAAGTGGTTGTTTTTATGTTCTTTTAGTAGAAAATTTCCTAAAGTTGTTTTGCATATTTTTTTCTTGTTTTTTTTTTTTTAATTTTTATCCCAATTCGTTTTGCTTTTATTGTTATTGCTCATAGTTGTTATTGAATTGAAGCTGTGAAATTTCGTACAGTTACGTCCGATAAGAGAATAGCCATGACGCAGTGACGCATTTTTGTACTGAATGCGTTGAAGTTTTCTTATTTTGATTTTAAAGAAGCACATCTCAGCATTATTAATCCCCACTAGATATAATACACTTATGCCAACGATTTTTCCACTCGTCGAAACAATTTTCACAAGCAATTTTTCGGATGGCTCGCAGCGCCTTCAGCGAATTTTGTTTCAACTCTTCGATCGACTGAAAACGGGCTCCACGGAGCGGCAATTTCAGTTTGGGGAACATGGAAAAATCACACGGAGACAAATCTCTTGAATACAGTGGTTGATAGTTGATATTCATTGCGTTTTTGGCTTTAAATTCGCTCACAGTCGTACACTTTTTGAAATAAAAAGTTCAGCTTTATCGGAACGAGTCCAGCAAGAATGCGTTTCATGCCTAAAATATCCACCAAAATCAATCGAACGGGCCCGTGAGAAATGTCAAGCTCTCTTACCACCTCTCATACACTTGCCTTAGGATTTTCAAGTAACACATCCTTCCATTTTTTAATATTTCCATTTACACATATGTATGTACATAGATACCATATGCAGTCTTTGTGAAGCCATAACATAAGAAAAAAACGTTAAATTCGGTTGCATTGAAGCGTAATACTTCAAAAATACAAAAGATTCCTTGCAAAAACTTTGATCGGTCAGTATGCTATAGTAATTCCATCAGAACTATTCCTTTGGAGATTGCAACATTATCTTAGGCAAATTTGGCCAAATTTCGTGAAGAGATCTCGTCAAATAAAAAAGTTTTCCATACAACGAATGGATTCGGTTCGTCCAGTTTGCATAGCAGTAATATGCTATAGTGGTCCAATATCGGCCGATCCGACAAATGAGCAGCTTCCTGGTGAAGAAAGGATGCGTGCAAAATTTCAGTTAATATCTCAAAAACTGACGGACTAGTTCGGATATACATACTTATGTAAATATACAGACAGACGTTTCCTTTTGGGTGTTACAAACATCTTAGCAAACTTAATATAACCTCTTCAAGATTTAAAAATATAACCCTTAAATCAGCAAAGCGCCTTGTGCCCAAAACCAATTTAATTTTCGATTCCCACCAGCTCTGTGGGATACCTGAAACTGTTTAAGCTTTGATCTTGTAAATGTGAGACAATCAAGAGAATCAGATGCATCCACTCCTCCTCTTCCATACAGCTTTTGCAGGTGGTATCCGGTACTATCACTAACTTGACAGCGTGCATGCCGAGGCTTGTAAGAAATCCCATAACTTAGGAGCTGCTAGCTTTACTGAAGGCAAAGAGCTCACAACTTCTCTTACGATCAAACTTGTGCCAAAAGAATCTTGCAATCAGATGCATCCACCGCCTTTTCTTCCATACAGCTTCTGCAGTTGGCATCCAGTAAGATTCCCAATCTGACAGCGTGAATGCTGAGGCCTGTTAGAACACCCATAATCTAGAAGCGGCTAATCTTACTGAAAACAAAGAGCTCACTAAATTTCTAACGATCAATTTTGTGACAAAAGTGTCTTGCGTTAGCACATGAACCGATATTAGCCCAACACTCATCAAGCACCCGCGAAGCTCAGCTATTCAGTAGTAGAACTCTGAGGAGAGTGTAATGCGAACCCGTTGGCATTCTACTGACATCGGGACTATGATGCATTTCTATGTCAGCTCGTCAGCTTTACAGTTTTCTGAGATCCTTTTGTGGCCTGGCACCTAAGGTAATCTTATCACAAAGTTCCCATTCTACTGATAGCGGGGTTAGGGTACCACTGGCACTGGCAGTAAGCAACAGGAATACAAATCGCCAATCTTCAATTGGGAGGTTACAACCTAGCAAAGCCTCTTCCGCGCTCTATACTAATCACTGCAAGCACAAGAAACACTTATTCTACAATGTGGGAATAGAACCGGAAACTTCAGAACTTCAGAATTGCCTACCAATTTGTAGAAGCAGACTCAAGGCCCTTGGATCTATCTAAAAATTCTTGGTATTGTTCAGAGTGCGGGATCTTTGTCTCAATGAACTCAAGGCACTTTCCCCGTTCCGTAGTTTTAAGTTTCGAAAACGGAAAGAAGTCACATGGGCCCAAATCTGTCGAATACTTTGGCTGAACGATGATTCTGGTTTCATAGCAATGTTAAGATAAGTTTCTTTCTCTAACAGATATATTTTTTTGGGGTCGTACTGGTTCCGAGTTTGAACTGATAACTTTTCCATAGTGGTACCGAGTTTGAATGTTAAATGACCTAGGAGAATGGTTAGTGGCTAGTGCAGACTCATTCTCGATTAAGCGCATTTTCTTAAATATTTTGTTGTATATAACTACTATCGAAAAAGCTAACAGACTGTGTTGTTACATATCCTTCTGTCATCTGTATAATGTCCCTTTGAGAACTGCTTTGAACTGCTTTTTTTGCTCTTGAGTTGATTTAGCGAATTTCAAACGAAATTGGTGAACGCAGTCTCACCATCTCTATGGTCAAGACATGTTTTTTTTTTAGTTTTAAGATGATTTATTTATTTCAAGTTATTCCTGAGGGTTCCAAAGCGTCTATTGCTACTAAGTAGTTACTTAATTCTATGAACGACCCGACTTCGGCGTTGTTTTCAGGCATATTACTGTGCACAATAGCACCCTATACACTGGTCTAGTGTAGTTTCAATCTAATTTAAAAAAAAAAAAAAAAAAATGCGAGTTTTAAAATTGTTCTTGTTGTTTTATCGGACATAACTGAAAAATAGCTTAACTTTCTAACGGCCACACTTACCGGAAGCTTGATATTGTTTCAGGAAATATGCTTTGATAAACATGTCACCCACATACAAACATACATACATACATATATATGTATCTATGTATATAAGTATGTTTGCTTACTTCCAGCTTCAGAGTGACCAAACCTACAACAACAAGTAGGTATCAAATTTTAATTATGAGAGTATATTTAACCATCGAGAATCGATTGTACGCATAATGAACATAAAATACGCTCAGGAAATTTGAATACTAGGGGAATATGTTTATGAATGTAGACATACATACATACAACTATATATCACACATTGTTCAACTACTGATATAAATCAGCAAAACAGCTTCCGCTGTTATTAGTGAAAATAGTTGCAATCCGCTAACAGTATCGATAAGTGATGAATACAAACATACATACATATGTATGTACATACAAACAAGTACATATAACTATGCACTCGTATTTATGTGACCACCAATTCTACTAAGCACAGTCAGCTTACCGCATGCCATTGCACTTAAAAGTCCATGAAACGGAACGCGTGGCAGTTTGTTGGCTGCCAACGAAACCAACAACACGGCCATGGTCATTGGCTAGCACCGCCTCAGCGGTCACCCATGGGAAGGTAATGACTGTATGAGAACTCAGTTGGCTGCGATTTTCAGTTTCATTTCATGGATGAGTGCCCAGCAACAACACAAGACAGCAGGCGCATGGGTAGAAGCAATAACAAAAACAATAATAATGCATTAGTGCGCCTAATTACTTTAGACGGCGCGCTGTCACGCGTGTGAAAAATCAAAAAATCAAAATTGAAGAAACTAAATCAAAAACGACCACAAAAAAGTCGCGACTTCCAAACAAATGGCACTTTATAAACATATGCATATCGTCACCTAAAAAGCAAAAGAACATATGTATCTTCAAAAAAAATTGAAAATCGCTCTCAGGTATAATAACCAATATATAACCATTTTATAACTGTTTTATAACCGAAACTATAACCATTTTATAACCAAAACTCAATTTTTTTTTTCAATATGTGTCGTTTTTATTATAAAGTTTTTCTTTCGCCTGAAAACTTACGAAAATTGAATTACGTTATTTTGCATTTTCGGTGACGATATGCACATTGGCACCGCTGGCATCCTTAAGCACTTTCGCTAAAGTTTAATTATATTATATACATATAAATGTATGTATGTATGTGTATACTTATATTTATAAAGCTAATCATATTTGAAACGTTGAAATTTTATAGATTTTGCTTCCGTTGACAATTAATGGGAAATCATACATATATAACGCGTTGTGCCGTTAATGCTCTACTTCCTGCAGTTCGACTGCCAATTGACTTTTGCTTTTCATTTTCGGCTTACTCTCATTTTCCTTAATTATTGAAACCAAAAAAATTTTCCAATTTTCCACATTATCGTGTAAATGTTTGTGTGAAATTTATGTGTCCTGCTGTCAAATGTGCCGTAAACTTCAACCCCCCACTTGTGAGCGCAGTCTTCACTACATAATTTCTTATCAGTTGCAATTAGTTCAAAGAATGTATGTATGTACATATGTATTTTTTAAATATTTCTTTTCTTTATTTTTATTTTTTGTGTATTCTAACAAATTATCAGCTCTCGATTGGAGTTTGGTGGCAGATGAAGACATTTGAACATATGTTTGTTATGTATACATACATACATATAGTATATTTATGAGTAAGCACTCTCAAGGGAAACCTGAGTTCAAGCAGACCATTATTTCTCACTTGTTGCTAAAATTTTAGTAGTTCTTGTTGACTTTTTCTAAGCCTTCAGTAAGCACAAGTCCATAAATTATAATAATTGTAATAGTGTCTCGATGCCTAGTATGGCATACAAATTTGGGGCAGCTCAGCTGATTCAAATTTTAAAGTTGTTCAAGCCTTTCAAAATAAAGTTCTTCGTACTATTGTAGGCGCACCTTCAAATATTCGAAATCACGTCCTTCATGACCAAAAAGTCATCAAGACCTCCAGAAGAAACTACAGAAGTTATAAGTCAAAGTAATGTGTCTCGATTGGAGAACCACGTCCTCCATCAAGACCTAAAAATCTCTAAAAGAAACAATAGAAGTTATAAGATATACAAGCAGAAAGACGTGAATAATGAGGGACTTGTTTGGCCTTTCTTTGTCGAAAGAGGTCTTTACTTATTAATTTTCTACTCAGTAAAAACGGAGCTACTTTTTTTCAGCATCGTACAGGATAATAACACAAATTTATATTATACCCAGAAACTATCAAGCAGAGAGACGTTTACTTAGAGAAAGCTCGTGTCACTATTTTTGCTTGGGAGAACCTGCTCCTTCAGAGAAGTGACTATCCACAGTGATACTACTCACTAACCGTGCATTCAAGGCTGGTTAAGGCATGGCTCACCTCTTTATGGCAGCGAGTCACTTAATGATAAGACTGTTTTGAATGTCAAGCCACAGCGGAATCGCAGGAAACAGTACAGCTGATAAATTGACAAGAAAGAGCAGGCTAGCCCCTCTATCAGTATAATTGAAACGGGTAGGTGCACCCCTCTCGTGTGTTCTACTGCTGTATAGCTGGGCTTCGCAAAAACTTGGACAGCGCTGGCTAATATCGACTCATGCACTGTCGCAAGACCCTTTTGACTCAAGACCGATCGTAAGCGATTCAGTGAACTCTTTGTTCGCAGTTAAGGTTGGCTTCTCTCTGTTTGGTTGGGGACCAATATGCCATCTTCCTATCGATGTCCATTCTGTAAAGTTGAGAGTCTTATCCGGCGCCAGCTGCAGCTGTATGGAAGATGACGAGGTGATATCATTTCAGCACTTTCTTCTTGATTGTCGCGCCTTTGAGAGTTCAGTGTTTAAACACATGGAAGCTCACACTTTCAGATGTCCCACCGGACTACTTGGAATATAAGTAAATTAAATGTCTGGACAAATTTTTTATTTGTCACAAGGTGCTTTACTACTTTGTAAGTTCGATTTTTGGATCAGCCATCTATCCGAACCTAACCTATTGCATGTGATCCATTGTCGTCTATGAGTTGTCTGCAGCTATTAAATACCTTGAGCATTAGTATTATAATTTTAGAGTTTAAAGTGTTTAACTATCGAGAATAATTTGCTTAATATTCTTTTAAATCTTTAAGAACAAGTGTTCTTGAAGTCTTGATGAAAATTGAAAGTATTGAGTGAAGTTCTGAAAGTTTCTCATACAGAACAGTGAATTTTTTAATCCGACCAGTCGCGATCCGCTAAAATAATTTTGTTATAAATTTTTCGTCTATCTGGGATCCACAACTAGTATACGTAGTAGTCAGTCATACACTGAGCTGTTGAAGCTTTAGCATATAAAGCATGTATATTTTGTTTACTCGAGTTAAATTCTAAAAATTCTATTTCGAAATCTTCAAACCGGAAATTAACTCTTATCGATCATAAGCGATCATTAGTCCACAGTAGAAATTTGAAACAATTTCAATCACTTATAGATGCAGCCTTCCAGATATACATAAGCACAACATTTGTCCAAGGTATCGTATTAAAGAAACTCGACGATATATTGTCACTGAAGAAACGATTATTCCTGTTATCAGCGCACACGCTGCTTTCTATAATATCAATTGTTGTCTGCCACAGTGCCAAGTCAAATGATCAATCTTTAGCAAGCTGTCCACAAGCGTGTTAATGCCACAACAAATAAAGCCATTTGTGTATTTATATTGCAAAAGAAAATATGGCACAGCAAATACAGTAGCAAAATCCATAACTTAGATAAAAATAAACAAATAGAAGATTATGCAGAAGTAAGCAGAAGTAAGCAGCAAAAGATTGGTCAATAGTGATAGCCACAAAGCCAGCTGCCCGGCTTGTTTATTTGTGTATAATCATATGGAAGTTTATTGTTTGATTTACATACATACATATTTACATTTATCAAACGCTTGGAGTACTGGCAGTTGTTTTTGTGTGTCCAAAGGTGCCACTGATCATTGTGTGCGAGGTATTATACAAAAGTGTCACATTTGCAGTGGCGTCTGGCGGACACAATCCTTTTTAGCGTATACTGAACACCGTAGGTTTTAGATGCATACCCACATGTAATATACAGACGTGTCTATGCATAAAACTCTTATATACACATAAGTATGTATGTATATTTATATTTGTACTCCTTTATAAAATCGCACCAGTGCCGCCTCTGTATCTATTGGCTCACAGTGACGAGTCCTAAAATGATTAGTAGCAATTTCACTTTCACGCTGGCTCCGAAAAATATTCAATGAAACTATTATGAAATCCCAAATACTCATGCATAAAGAAAGTCAGCTGGTCCGCCTTTATTCAGCATGACAAACAAAAAGCCACTTATCGCACGCTAATACACAGCATTTCCCTTTTTCTCACCAAATTACATGCATCCAGTTGCATTTCCTTTATTTCACTGCTTGATTTAATGAATATTCATGCTGCTGCCTTCAGTGCCAGCTACAATGAAATGTGGTTAAATCCACGAAAAATTACGCCGCCTGCCTGATAGCGGAAGGTGAAACCTACCCTTTTACTTTACTATATTTTACTAGCCTTATTGTCCCTGATGACCAGTGTAAGGCTGATTCCTGTGAACAGGAAACTTAGAAACTTCTATTGATTATAAATGTGATTGATTAAATTTAACACCATCATCGGGTTTTGTGAGGCAATTGATATTGTGGACACTGTTTTCCTATTTACAGTATGCATATGCAAAGTAAGTAGGTATATACATACGTATTTGTGGACACATTGGAGCATCCTGTATTACGCGCGCGGCTTGTCTCTGTAATCTGTACAGTATAAATATTTGTTTACCATATAAAAAAGTAGAAAGAAAACAACTTAGGTCGCCATTAGAGCTGATGTCAAGCAGGAAGCATATTTCCAGCGTACTTTTCATTCATTTCACTTTTTATTTGTTACACTTTTCTCAGGAGGATGCCATGACGTAGCATTTTATGCGCTTATTTCTGCCCTTTTCAGCATTTTTTTCTCGATTGGTGCTTGTCATCAAGTGTTAGCTAAGATTTAATATTTATTAAATGTTGCGCTACGTGACTTTGAATGCTTAGGGATTTAATGCGCTTATAATATACATATTTGAAAATCTATTAGTGACTTAAGGTCTTATGTACTTGAACAATGTGTTATGTGCAACGTGGGTTTGAAATAATGGTTAAAGAGCCATGACTGAGTACTACCATATTTGAGCAAGTCACCTATCGGTTAAATTACCGGTTACCAATAGCGCTACCAGAGATGCTGTTATATAGAGTTTCTATGAGTTTCTTAAGTCGGAATTGACAATTCTAACCGAAACTCTTATATATGTACGATATCGGTTAAATTACCGGTTTATTACCCAACAGCGCTACCAGAGATGTTGTTTGTTGGTAAAGAGCGTCCGACAGAATATTTAACCGAAGTGGGAACCTATTGGACAGTGTTCAATCAGAACACTTGTAATTGCGGCGAGATTAACTTTGTTAAGGGTCAGTAGTTTGAAACAGCTCATATAATTCAGCCTGGCTAGAAGAAACTCGCAGTTGGGCAAGTTCTAGTTATTGAGCAGTGCTTGTTGAGTTTACTGGAGGTTCAGTTTCCGTTGATTCCGCTGTGACCGGGCACCCATACAGGTTTAATATGGAAGAAGCCTGAAGTTAATGTTAATGTGGTCATACATTTCTTGACTAGTCTTGAGCGTACAGTCAGTGAGCTCAAAACCAATAAAGCTGCTCGGCTATCGGAATGAATGCACACCTCTCTGAAGGAAGCTGCTCTTTGGATTAGATCATCTACTGCTACATTGATGACAGTCATCTCCGCATGAAAGACGTTACTGCGGTCTGTTAGTATGAAATTAGAGTTAATGGAGAGCCCAATGGAAGACATCACCATCTACTTCCCTCCTAACTTTGTTACAGTCGTGCCAGCTGAGTAGAAACTGCCAAGAAAAGGTTCTGCGCCGCCCCACGACAGTCGGGTCTAAGTAACCGGAACGGACCGGAACGAAATTTATTTAGGAATGTTTTCTGCCGCTACTATAGCAGCAACAGAAGGTTCTGCGATGCAGTAATCTAGATTGTAAGGAATACAATCGAAGCAGTGTAGAATTCCGTATGTTCTTGCTCGAAACTAATAATATCCCTTGCTTCCTTAATTTAAGCGCAGCCATGCCCGCATCTGCCTTTTTTTCAGAGCAGGCGCTTTGGTCCTTCATAAATTTTGGACATATCGAAATCGCAATTAAAATTTGTTTACGGATGGCACCGTTTCGGCGGAATGGAGCAATATCCGTTCGGCATTCCATTATACCTATCCGTGCCTTTAATAGAAAGGATTGCAAACGCGTTTTTAAGAGGTCTCGCTTATGAAGTATCACCAATATCGTTCCTTTTCTAGGAAGTCAAACACCTTCGCCCACCTACATAGCTGAACCTGTGAAAAATCTGCGTCACCAGCGTCCAAGTTCCTTAAAAAATGGCAAACAATACAAATCAACTATTGTTTTGCACTCTTAATCGGCATATCGAGGTGAGCACAGAAAATGAAATAATAAAACTTTCTACAGTTCGTTAAAACGAGTAATTTATGGCAATTTCGGACCAAAGCATAAGGACAATGAAGTAAAAAAACTCGCTTCGAATTGGCAGTTGACAAAACGAATTTAGTCATTGTGCGATTTGTGACGCTCCAAATCGAATACGGTAAACACAATAGCACAACAAATGCAAGAGCCAAGTGCAGATTGCAACAACACTACCTACGTATAGGACAATGCCAGCGGTGGTAATGGAAAAGGGCAGAAGATCGAGCTGTGGCGTAACCACCCACCAAATAAGCAGGACAAAACAAACAATGCCACTGAGTCGAAGAGGACGAGCAGTGTTGTAGCCAAAGGCGTTGGAAGAAAGCAGTGAGTTGGATGAGATGGTCACAGGATTTTGAAGGGTGAGCAATTTCTTCGATATACTCTGCTTTGTTTGCTGAAAGATGGTTTCGATCTAGTAGCAATTTCCTACTCACATAACCTTGCATGAGTTGCGCGGCTGCCGTGACAATTGCGAGCATGTCAAATGTAAATATTGCCGCCAGACGCAGGACAATAGCACGAGCATTGTCTACCTAGGCTGGCGGCGCAGCCACTTAAATGTGACAAAGTGCAGGCTGGCGAATTCTAAGCGTTATTGGAGCAGTTTTTTACCAAGACAAACTACGTTCCGCTGATCTTTTTCTAATTTTTAACAAAAAAAAATGTGCGCAGAATTCCGTAAATAGAGCAACAGAGTTGATGCATGCTTTTCACATTGCACACGTTTGGGTATGCGTGTGTGTGGGTATGATGCTTGCCGGCTGCTGCTGTCGAAGGAATTTGATGTGCGTGCACATCTGTCGCAGGATGTGCAAAGAAAAAAATATAAAACAATGCAAGAAATACAACAACTACAAGAAATACAACAACCAGGAGCATCACTACACCATGCAATAGGCAAAAAATACGTTTGTGAAGCTATGGTGGAGAGCGAAGCAGTGCAACCACCACTAACAGCGCCGATGTGTGGTGCATGCAACGCAATGTGCATCCTTGATCCTGCTAGAGCGCAACAAATACACACACAAAACCAGCAACAGCACACCAACCACGCTCAATGCTACCTTGAAGCGGCGCAGGCGCAACGCCAACGCCGAAAACCTGTTTGAAAAAAAGTAAATAAAAAGCTACGCAAGGAAGATGAAGTAAAACAAAAATGCGCATAAGAACGGCAAATGACAAATAAAACTGTAGAAATACATAAGCATGTCAGCGCAGATACAACAGCAACAGCGTGTTGCACGCATGCGCGTTGCCAGCAACTGCAATTAGGCGTTTATACGAGTTGCATTGCAGCGCATGTGACTCGTGTGACTGTACCTCGACGTTGCGGGGAGCACAAACTCAACGCTGTTTCTTGTATCCTTTGCATTTGTTGCGCATGTGCGCTTGTTGTACGCGTAGTTGTGCGCATGCGTACAGTCGTTAGGCCCCCCTTTCGTGCTACAGCGGCTTATCCTTTCGTTTCAACTATTTTTTATTTATACGCGTACATATACATACAAGCACATATGTATGTGTGTATTCGTGTACTCAAATGTATGATTTTTATTTTATTTTATTCAATAGCATTCGGCAAAGATCTTGCTTTACCTCCGTCCGTATTTAATCGAGTGAACATCTGCTCCAACCGTTTTTATGTGTCTTCTGCTTTGCGCTTGCTTTCTTTACAACAATATTTTTGTGTTTTCGTATTTATGCAGGCGCACATGTTAGTTTTTTTGTTGTTGTTTTTCGCTTATTGCTGCTCGTCTGTTAATGTAGGATATATTATTCATTTTTATTAACGTTGACCATTTCCCTTTCGTTGGCGTTCAATCGATTTCCTTAGTTTGCTCTTAAGTTCTTCGTTTACTTGTGGCAATAACGTCTTGTAAGGATCTTTGAGTTCCTGCTGATTTAATGACTTTAACACTGTTGCATGGTTTTATGTTAGTTTCGCGGGTAATTAGTTCTGTGGATGTGCATCACTAGGGAATATGAGTTTACATGGAAATATGTTCCTTCTAGATAGTATAATTATTTTTTTTTTTGTTTTATATAAGTTGCAGCTGATCCATATTTATTAGAACCATCCTACTTTTTCTTTATTGGCTTACGCGGTTATTGCCGAGTTCTGTTGCTAAAGTCGCCAAGCACGATTTTGACATCGTGGCGGAGGCAGCTCTCATAGGTGCGCTCCAAGCGCTCATCGAAGGCATCTTTGGGCACAAATCACCGATATGTTGTAGAACTTCGCTTTGATGCGGATTTTGGCTAAACGTTCATCCATCGGAGTGCATACTAGGGCTCGGCGATGAAGTCTCTCTGACACCACGAAACCCACACCGCGTTTGCGCTTCTTAATATGGTACAGTGCCCATAAATGCCACAAAGATCTACTCGTCTCAGTCCTTGTGCCGTCCAGAGCACTTCTTGGACGGCGGTGATGTCAGCATTTATTTTTACGAGGACCTCAACCTGCTTGGCAGCGGCACATTCCCAATTAAGGGACCGGACATTCCAAGTGCATGCCCTTAAATCCTTAATGCATTTGCCATGTTCATCATCAAAAGGGGGGTCTCTCGTCCGAGGCTTTTGTTTCCTTTTCATCGGAGGAGTTTTTACTTGGCGGGTCCCAAACCCAGCGCATATCCTTTGGAAGAGATGGTTCGCCTTCTAATTTTAGCTCGCCTTCTAACGGATGCTCTTTGGCTACCCAGAAGGCACTTAGTCTAAGACCGGAAGTCGTGAGCTACTTGAGCCATATGTAAAAGAATCGTTTCTGGCCACTCCCAAGTGAATGGCACACAGAGAACTTTCCTCAATTGAGTGAACTTCTAAATATGACTCCAACCATACTCATCCTGCAAAAACCTAGACTATATTTAAACCAAATCCGACTCGACAGAAAACTAGCTATAAAAATGAATGACCTAGTCACATTGAAAGGTTGGACCTTGCTCTTCTCAAATAGATGAGCAATAGAAGTGGTTATTTATGACCTGCGGTTTTGGACTGAAAATTTAGCTATTTGGCTTGTATGGTATTCACAAGTTTTCAGGTATGCACCCGATTCATCAGTACTTCAGCACTAGTTAACCAGAATAACGTAGACTGTATTTAATTGAAGTCCGACCCGACGGAAAGATTTTAGCTACTTGGCATGTATCCAAATAAGTATTTTGTGGAATGCTCTCAATTCGGCAGTTCTTGTAAAATCGTTATCCAGAAAAAACCCAGACTGTATTTAAACCGATTTCGACTCGACGGAAAACTGAGTAAAAGAGTTCCAGTCCTATAAGTTAGGTCTTGTTCTTCCCAAAGAGATGAAAAATAGAAGTGGTTATTTAGAACCTACGGTTTTAAACTGAAAATTCAGCTATTTGAAAAATATCCAATCATTTTAAGGAATGCTCCCGATATGGTAGTCCTTGAAAATATTAAAACTGTGGTGAGTTCCAGTTGTGTAAACCTCGAAGTCTTAACGAAAGATCAAATTAGTCAAGTCTTACTCCAGTATATAGTACATTTCGCTGATTTCCAGAATATAGTATTCTTCGTTAGTGGCATCGAAGGAAGTGAGAACTAAACACTTGGTCTTTAAGGCGAAAAATATTTAAATCAATTCATTAATTTGACGGAACACTCAGTACGAGTATAAGAATTCTTAACCCTGTAACATTGATATTACTCTTCTCAAATAGATAACAAAGAAGTAGTGTTTATGAGCTATGGTTTTAGACTAGAATTTATGCTATTGGGCATAAGATTTTAAGAATGCTGCCGTTAGGACAGTCCTTGACCGGATAAAAATCCGGGTACATTTCGGTTATGTAAACCTCGAGTCTTAGCCAAAAGTCATACTGGTTAAGTCTTACGACAAAATATACATCTTACTGAGTTCCAGAAGTCTATAGTACCAAAGAAAGTGGGAACCAAAATACCTTGGTCTTTAGGACAAAAAATCACATTTCTGTTGAAGATGCAGAGCAGAGTCCAAAAAAATAAACGTTATAAATCGACAATAGCAGCTCCAGGTATAGTAAATTGCAGCCAATAACTTGCACCTGGCGATTTTTCGAATGTTAGCTGGTTGCACGTCTGCTCCAAAGTGTTTTTTTCACTTCTAATGGCAGTTGCAACATGACTGCTCCTTCAAAATCAACATTGCCTTGCTGCGGCAATCCTTGCAGTCATAAACAAAACAGCCCAAAAAAAACCAAAAATATCTGAAATTTCGAAACAGTGCGCCATACAAACACCGAGCATTGCATTATCGCGTTGCGCATGCGCGCTACCCAGCACTGAAATAAGCAAAAACAAAATATCAACGTGCATGCAACGAACAACAAAATCATATCAAGGTGCAATCCACCTTGATTGTGACGCGACAAGGTACCGGCAACACCGACACCGTCCTCGTAACCATTCACCACCACCACCAACACAACAACCACCAGCAACCTCTGCCGCCACTGCCGCGCTCGAAACTCATTCAAAAATTGCATCTGCTGCAACAACACGCAATAGTTGTGCATTGTTGTTGTATTACTACCTTTTTGATTTTGTCTTCTATAGTGTTGTTGTTCTTTTTTATTATTGCTGCATGGAAGGTTGCTTGTCATTTACTTTTTTTGCTTTTATTCTTGCTCTTGTTTTGTTTGATCTTTCGGGGTACATTGAATCTTATTTGGCTTTTTCCGTCTTTCGGAAATCATCTTCTGCGATTTTTGTTGTTGCTGCTGTAGTTGTTTTAATTTATATTTTGGTGCTTCTGTGGACAGTGACAAGCAAGCAGCAGCCTCGGTTGGCTGTCTGTCTGTTGAGATGGCAGACGAACTGTAGGGCTTGCAAGCTGCAAATTTACGTTAAGGGAATACTACCTTTGGTACAGTGCGGGCAAAACTGTTGGGAAGAGGTGTTTAAAAATACATATTTGGTAGTAGTTGAAATAAATTTTAAGATATTGTGTATTTATACGCTGAATAGGATATATTAAGTTTACCACAAAGGTTGTAACGTCTTGAAGGAAAGAACGGAGAATCTATAAAATAACATGTCCTTATGCGAAAGTCAGTGTAACGAGCCTATGTTCCTTTGTGTGTCTGTTCGTCTTTTTATATTCGAACGAGTCCTCAGTTTTAAAGATATCGTTTTGAAAATATGCACAGGTACTTTTTAGCCCAAGAAGCTGCTCATTTGTCGAAATCGCCGATTTCGGGCCACTATAGCATATAGCTGCCATACAAACTGAACGATTCAAATAAAGTTCTTGTATGGAAAACTTTTTTATTTGACAAGATATCTTCCGGATATTCGGCATAAGTTATTGTGCAAAGTAACGGTACAATCTCAGAGAAAATTGTTCCGACCGATCTACTATACCATATAGCTGCCATACAAACTCAACGTTTCAAATAAAGTTCTTGCATGGAAAACTGTTTTATTTGATAAGATATCTTCCTGAAATTCGGCATGAGTTATTTTTCTAAGTAACGGCATAATCATTGAAGAAATTGTTTACATTGGACTTTTATAGCATATAGCTGCCATACAAACTGCCCGATCAAAGCCAAGTTCTTGTATGGAAAACTTTTGTATTTGTCAAGATATCTGCTTGAAGTTTGGCATGAGTTATTCTGCAAAGTAACGGTACAATCTCCAAAGAAAATGTTCAGATTGTACCACTTTGACATATACCTGTCATACAAACCGACTGTTGAAAACCAAGTTTTTGCAAGAAAAACTTTGTTATTTGACAAGGTATCTTCACAAAATTTGACACAGATCATTTTTTAAAGCAATGGTACATTATCCGTAGTAATTTTTCATATCGGTCTACCATAGCATATAGCATACAAATACAAACTATTCGTTAAATTTGCATCAACGCTCATTATTTTTGCCAAAATTTTTCTCAAAATTGATTGCAGCAAAATTTCATTATTGAATCGTTGCAAAAATCAAGTTTTGTTGAAATTTTTATATACTTTAATTTTTTTCAATTATTAAAAATATCTTCATTTTCATCAACCGTACTAATTTCGTGACCCACGACTGTACTGCAACGTCATGCTGTGCTGCACAGTAGCCGAAACAAGAGCAACAACAACAACAAACACGTTACACCTCGTACACCAACAACAACTTACCTGCCAAAAAGGGACGCACCTTAAATATACAGCAAACACACACATACATACATATGTACCTAAGCCAACAGTTGGGTGAAGGATGCATTACTGCTGCCCAGTAATCTGCTCAATTACGTACATTGCAACAGCCGAAAACGTAAACTTTATAAAAAAAGAAATTGCCAGCGGGCGCATCATTTATGAATGTCTTGCCACAGCAGCTACAGAAGGACGTTGCACGTTTGCTTGGCGTACCTTTCGGCAGCTCTTGGCTGCATCTTTGCGCAGTTAAGTTCTTACATGTGTCTGCGTGTGTTTGTTGCATCGCGGCTGTTGTGCAAAGTTGCATCTGCTCTTTTTTTGCAATTTTGCTGCTTCCTTCTTTCGTATAATTTGGGTTTTCATTATTTTTACCTTTAATTTATATGCGTTTTTAGCAGTTATTGTGTATATAGCAATTTCTTGTTGTTATTTTTTGGTAGATTTAAATGCTGTTTTTTTTGCTCGGCTGTTCTCTTTTGCATTCGCTACATTTTGAACGCTGCAACCGAAGTTTTCAATTTGGCTGTCGGTAAATCTGATATCAGGCTCATATGTTGTTGGTTTGCTGCCACGCGTCCATTGTTGCCGTACGTCACAGTTTTTGCTTTTTTGCAGTGTAATCAAAAAACTTTGGAACCTGATCGGTAACACATTTGTTGTTGTGACTTTTGAGAAGCACGCGTGTCCGCAGCATTTACAAGCCATTGGGTAATTCTAAACCGGCCTGCCGACTGCCTGCTGCCCTGCTTTGCAGTAACTCATAATTTGGGTATATTTTTTTTGACATTTTTCTCAACATGTATGTATGTATATAAAAACTCTGCCTGAACACACGCGCCGTCCATTGTCACCTCTTTAAATAGTATGCCTACAAACACACAAGCATTAAATAAGCAAATATATATTTTACTTACTACTCATTTTAAGCGGATTTCGTTCGGGTTAGTCTGCGCTGAGTAAACTAATACCCGCCTCCTGATCACACGTGCTTAGCCAGCGCTTAGCAACACCTAAATACATAGTGCACAAACACAAGCGACTATTTTTATGAGAACTCCTGCCTGCTGTCGCCACAATCCGGCGCACTTGAGCCGCTCAAGTGCACTCCACTTGCGCTTGTGGCCTTTTGTGTCCTTAAGTCCATTTTGGCAATTGTTGCAAACTGCAGCCAGCCGTGCTCGCTGTCGTCAGCGTCGTCAATCAGCACTTTTTCCACCATTCCGCCGCTCGGTTAGCGCTTCAAGTGCCACTTCTCATGTTCAGGCAAGGTACTCGAGCACTCGCTTAAGCAGCAGCCAGATGTCAACAACAATTACTCCTACACTCACTCCCCAAGCGCACAATATGCAGATTTTTACCACTTGGAGTGTTCTCAAATTCCCTGCCAGTTTCGAGTGCTCTTCATCCTGACTCGAATTGCTTCCTCATATTTCTCGTTGAAGTGTTGTTAGCTGGTTGTTGGTGATCCTGTTTAATATATTATCCCTCCTACGATGTAGTTCTCTCAAAAAAGTATAACTAAAAATATGCTCGTCATACAAAATATTGTTTTTTGAACACAGCACTTTTCAAGTATTAACCTTTTGTCACATGCCAGCCACAATGTAAAAATATTTACGCGTGTATTTGGCTAACTGTAGTGCCACTTAAGGTCTATTTTTTTAATTTATTGTATTTATTTTCTTTTATTCTATAAACTTCCGCAAGATTTATGCAAATATTTTAATTTTTTTTGAAGGAAAATATTTTTTGAGTGGAGTAATGCTCTCATGCCCTCAATTTTCGTATATTGAATGTCATTCACTTAGTGCGAATTAAAGAATATGTCCTTTTCTTTTCTATATACGACTACTTCCGATCTTTATATCGAACACTTCACATCTTTGTAACGTCACCTAAAATGCAAAATAACGTAACATCAATTTTCATAAGTTTACAGTCGAAGGAAAAACGATATAACAGAAACCACTTATTTTAAAACAAAATTTGAGTTTTGGTTATAAATTGGTTATTTATTGGTTATAAAATGGTTGTTTATTGGTTACAAAGTGGTTATTTATTGGTTATAAAATGGTTATTTATTCGTTATATCTGACAGCGGAAGCTGAAAATTGTATGCTACATAAATATAATATGATGTGGTGAATCGTAAGCACTAAAAACTCAATTTCGATTTTTTTGATGATACATTGTTTTGCATTTTAGGTGACGATTTATAAAATCTAACATGGCCAAGGCGTTCCAGTCACCGCCTCTTTGCGCGCTGAGCACAAAGTTAAATTCCATTCAAAAGGGCGTGCGGATACCGCATTAAAGTGGCACAACCTCCTTTCTTTCTATTTCTATATGACATAGTAAAATTTTTCATAAGCCAAGATTTCTTCGATTTGCCTTGAATTTGAAAAACTAAAAATTCAAAGTATATGCTGTAAATGTAATTTTTCGCAACATAGCCTAAAAATCTTTCGAAAATATTTAGAAAACAAGAAAAAATGTTTGTTTCGATTGCACCGAAGCTATAATACCCTTCACAGACGCATTTTTATAGCATGAAAAGGTATAAAAAGATCTTTATTTTGTTTTTAAACGGTCAGTTTGTATGGCAGCTATATACTATTATACGCCGATCTGAACAATTTCTTAAGATATTGTATCATTGCATCACGCAATAGCACGAGACAAATTTCGTGCAGATATCTCGTCAAATAAAAAAGTTTTCAGTATAAGGACTTGATTTTGAAAGTTCAGTTTGTATGGTAGCTATATGCTATAGAAGTCCGATCTAAACAGTTTCTTCGAAGATTATACCGTTGCTTTCGAAAATCATTTATGCCAAATTTTGTGTAGATATCTCGTCAACTAAAAAAGTTTTCCATACAAGGACTTAGTTTTGAACGTTAAGTTTGTAAGGCAGCTACATGATATAGTAATCCGATACCGACGGTTCCGACAAATAAAGAGCTTTTTGGGGTGAAAAGTATTTCAGATCGATATCTCAAAAATTAGGAGACTAGTTCGTATATGTATACCCAGATAGACTTGCGGATAGATAGACGGACATAGCTTAATCGACTCAGTTTGTCATGCTTCTCATTTATATATTCTGGACTGAATTTCGTGGAAAGCTCTGTATCGCCCGTCCAGGGTACATAACTACAACAGAAACTGTACAGATATATTCCAAATACCTTACTTGATGTAAAAAGCGTTTAGATGGGTAGAATGAAAAATTTCTATCAAATATTAGACAGCCCTCGATCATGGCCTTGGCACTCTATACTAAACCAACTAAGCCTAAACTATACTTGGTTATAGTCTTCATGCTGTTTCATTGGTACCCACTGATCCAATGTTCTTGGTTCTTTCAACTACATAACCTCAAACAACTTTCCGAGCACAAGTTTTAGTTCGAAGATTAGTACGCCAATTTCTTTGCTTTTGATTTTGCCGCTGAGCACACTGCAGCGCTGTTGCTCCATTTTCAACCATAAATTGTTTGAAGGTCTATAAAACTGTCCGCTGTTGATAAGTGCAAAACCAAGATATTATGTGTATATACAAAGCATGCGACCAAAATCAGCAGTAAACGCCTCTAAACGCCCATAACGTGATTGCTATTTAATCCTCAAGTCAATAAACAAATCATTAAACACCTTTCCATGTCCACGTCATTCAAAAGCAAATGTTGATTCCAAGTATTTTCCGCTTTTATTTTCACTTCACCCATACACTGGCCGCACAGCAATATCCTTTATTTACTTGCCATATCCTAAACGATTACGGACATTTTGCTGCTTTAGTTGTTGTAGTTTCATTCCACGAATCTAGCGAGCAGCTGCCACTGTCCTTTCGTTCCTTTGACTCAACAGCGGTGAGCGCCGTGGCGCGCTGTGCCAAGCAGGGCGGCAGCGGCGACCCGTCTTACAAGTAGAAGACAACACCGGTTGCTGCTATAAAATTAGATTTCAATTTGATTTTCATTTTGCCTGCCATGGAGAGCATCTGCGAAGGTGTATGTGTGTGTGTGTATAGCTTTGCTTTAGTCTTGTTTTTTTATTAGGCAGTTATTTTTGCCTTTGTTCATCTTGATTTTTGTATAGAGCATCTTTGATTATGGCTGTGCGCCAAGCAACAGGAACCACCTGCTTCCTGGCGCGGTCCCTGGCGTAGGTTGCGGTGCACAGACGGCAAGAGGACATGATTGAAGTGCGTGTTGCTGACACTTATGAGCAAATACATATATTTACTTACATGCATATACATATATACTCACATACATGTATATATACTTACATACATATATATATATACTTACACACATATATAGTCCTAGTTACTTAGCGCTAAGCGTGTTGTAACCAACCGAGCAGCAAACAATCGACTAACTACAACAACTAACCAACCGTCTAAATAATTTGTGCGCGTCAACTTGGCAGCGCGGCAAAGTGTCAGTGTTGCTGCCAGCAGGATATCGGGTGACCATGGCCTTGTCACGCCAGGCGTGCTCCTTAAACATACATACACATTTTCGTTGCTAAGTCTTTGTTATTGCAATTTTTCTAAGAAAATTCTTACATCTGTTCAATAAGAACGCAACTGTTTTGCTGTCATTAGTCGGAGTTTCGCTGAAAGCAGCAAAAATGCTAGAGCATCCCACTACACTTACTTATATAACGACACAGTTTTTGCAGTCACTGTAACCGTGCGCCATGCAAATCTTAGCCTACCCTTCACTTTGTACAAGTTTTTGCTGAGTTTTTGCATAAACTGTGCGCATTTCAGCAGAGATCTCTGGGAATAACCTGGTACTGTAGATCCCGCTGTGTTATTCGAGCAAAACGAAATGCCCTTTCACCGCAACTATGTAACAGTGTGCGTGGATCGCAAACATCTGGATGAATTTTCTTCATTGCTACACACTTGTAGGATTCTAGCTAGCTTTGTCTTGTTTGCGAAAACTCGCAGTGTCATTGTGAAAATTTGCAAAATAAAAGTTGATGATGACCATGAGCAGACAATGCTTAAGTGTAGCGTAGAAATTTTCATTCAACGCATGAACAAATAGTATGTAAATAGTAAATAAAGCAATTTGTAGAATTTGAGTGTTATTCACTTATATGTCTGGCTATAAATCATGTTTTTTCTAAGGACTAAAGGTACAATCATTAAAATTGTTTGTTAAGCACTGTTTATCAAGAAAGCAATTTCACGTGAAATTTAAATCTTTTTAAAAATAGCTATAGGTATTTTTCCCATGAAGTGATTCCTGTTGAGTTTTTGTTAAACATTTAATTTTACACACAAAATTTATCTATGCAACTTTTCTTATTGCATTTGGAAAGTCTCATTAAGCCGACCTTGACCGATTCGCTTTATGAATCATACACCTTCGAGAGCAGTCAATAAACTTATTCAGAAAATATATATTACTATGAGCAAAAAATAGTGAGACTTTGTTCATAATTTTAAAATTCTTAATTTATTCTTCAAAATCTATGTCGTCCCCTCAAAGTAATCTCTCTTAGACCCAATATACTTGTGCCAACATTTTTTCCAATCCTCGAAACAGTTGTTAAAGTCAATTTTCGGCATAGGCTTATCGAATCACGTTTAATGTCTTCAATTGACTCCAAACGGTCTCTCCGGAGCGTTCGTTTGAGTTTGCTAAAGTCACCAACCAATAGGCAATAATATAGGTCAAAAATTTGGCGAAAAGCTCACGAAGAATCAATACAGTATGTGACGGCGCATTATCGTGGTACAAAAACCAAAAGTTTTCGGCCCATAATTGCGAGCTCTTTTTACAAAAAGCTCCGAGCAAACGACGCATAATATACAAATACTATTCTTTGTTGACAGTTTGGCCGGTCGAAACCATTTTGGAGTGCATCACACCTCGATAAGCGAGAAAATTGTCAATATAGCTTTGATTTTTAACCTGTTTTGACGTGTTTCTTTCAACTTCGTCTCACCCTTGCCGCGATATTCGGCTGACTAATCGTATGTTTCCGGGTCGTTAGCATAGATCCAAGACTTATCGCCAGAAATAATATGTTTCATGACGTGCTGGTAGTCAGAAAACATTATTTCACAGACGTCAACGCAACGCTATTTTTTTTAATCGTGCTTTCACTTTTCTTACGCCGAAATGATCTTTCAAAATAGTTTTCACTGATCCTTCTGATATTCCAACGATGCCAGTAAGACCTAGCTCATCCTTCCATCCACTGCCGTATTCGCTGACTCTTCAGCTGTTGCCATCGTTCATCTCTACACCATATAGCAGGTCAAGAATTATGAGGGATTTATAGAGTTTGATCTTTGTTTTTCGGGAGAGAACTTTACTTCTCAATTACCTACTCATTCCGAAGTGCCCCCTTTTGTAAGAGTTATTATGCGTTGAATATTATTTCGAGATTGAAATTGTTGTTGCTATTAATACTGGTTCCAAGATAGACGAAATTATCTACGACTTCGAAGTTATGACTATCAACAGTAACGTGAGAGCCAACTCGCGAGTACGGCGACTGTTTGTTTGATGACAGAATATATTTTGTCTTGTCCTCGTTGACAACCAGACCCATATGGTTCGCTTACTTAACCACTCCGGAGAAAGCAGAAAAAATGTCGGGACATAGCGGCATAGAGGCAGTTCCTTTTCGTGCTGTCAAAAGCTGTTTTAAAATCGACGAAGAGGTGGTGTGTGTCGATCTTCCATTCACGGATCTTTGCCAAGATTCGGCGCATGCTGAAAATCTGGTCGATTGTAGATTTTCCAGGTTTAAAGCCATACTGATAAAGTCCAATTAGTTTAGTTTATTGACGGTGTGCTTCAGTCTTTAAAACAGTGGGGGTCTCCCTTTTTGTGGAGATGTGCTTCAGTCCTTCACACAGTATGCTCGATAGAATCTTATATGCAAAATTGGGGAAGCACGGTAGTTGCCGCAGATTGTGGGGTCTCCCTTCTTGTGGATTGGGCAGAACACACTTAAATTCCAATTGTCGGACATGCTTTCATCTGAAAATGTTCTGCAAAGAAGCAGATGCATGCCCCATCAGTTCTTCGTCGCTGTATTCGAATAGCATGGCCGGCAATCCATCGATCTCGGCCGCTTTTTCTATTCTTCAGAGGGTAATTACTATTCGAACTTCTTCGTGGTCGGGCAATAAAATGTCTGCCTCATCGTTATCGATTACCGAATCGGGTTCACCATCGCCTGATGTTTCACTGCTATTCAGCAGGCTTGGACAAGTGTTTTCAGTATGCTCTCGGCCTCAGTTCCTAGATCACCTCTGGAGGTTCTACAAGAGTACCCTGTTACTTACTCACTCGAATAAAGCATAAACACTTCTATTTTTTTTTTGCATATTTATTTCAACATATCATACATCTATAAATGTATGTGCGTTTGTATTATTATATTATATTATAATTTAGTAATTGCTGCTGGTTACATTTGTTCTTCCAATTTCACAAAAACAAACAAAGAAACCAATTAATACTGTCTAACAATTATACATTTAGCTAAATATTTGATGCATTTATCCATATAATATGTATGTATGTATATATTTGCAGGTAATTTGGTACGTTTAAATATTAACATTTCAATTAAGTGTGCATTAACATATATATATATAAATGTATATATACATACTTGTATATACATATGTATAAGTACTATATGTACATATGTATATATAGATATTTGTGTTAATTGATTATTTAATTGTTTTGTTACGCACTACTCTCTTATGCGTGACTAGAAAGAGACAAAAATGTTGTTGATTTGCTTGGAGACGGAGGAGAGCTGAGTGTTGTATGCGCCAACGCCTTAAAGTATGCCTTTTATTTTATTAATTTTCTATTTTGTTGGAAAATTTCATTTTCTCTTCTGTCTTTTTGTTATTATCGTGCTGTTGTGCTTGTCTCTCAGCTAATCACGCAAGTTTTTCGCCTCAACACGCAGTGTATTTTTTATTATCAATCAATATTTGTCTTATGCACAATAATATCGATTAAATATATATAGAAAATATATTTGTATGCATGTATTACACAAATTCTATAGACATGAAATTCTAAATAAAGTTCGGTTTAAAATCTTAATTTTTAGTTAGTTCTTTTGGCTGCATAAAATATGTTTTCTTTTCATGATTTTTTTTTTTTATTTTTTGGTTGAAAAAATATTAGAAAATGTTAATAAATATTAAAAAATATGTTTGTAACAACATACATATATAGTATTTAATAATTTGACTATAAAGAAGAGCTGCTAATGCTGCAAAACGAAATATTTTTTTTACTTTTAATTACATGCTATTTTGAGTTAAGTGATTTTAAATGCAAGAAGTCAAAAATTAACATTTTCAAATATATTTTTTTCAATTGATTTTGAATTCTGATTATTAGGGTGAGCCTAAAAAATAATTTTTTTTGTTTGAAAAATATGTTCCCAGACCCCCCTATGAAAGTCTCTGCGCTTAAAAAATCGTAAAAGGCCTTTTCATAGAGCATTAACTGCCTACAAAAACTATGAAACGAAATATTTTTGAGTTAAATTATTTTAAATGCAACAAGTCAAAAATTAACATTTTGAAATATATTTTTTTCAATACTTTTTGAATACTACTCCAACGCATTAAAAAGGAAATGTATGTGTATATGTATATACATATAGTATATTCGTATGTATGTATGTGATTGTGTATTAGGGTGAGCCAAAAAAAAAATTTTTTTTCTTTGAAAAATAAATCCTTAGACTTCTCTTCGGGTAATTTTACGAAAAAGTCGTAAAAGACCTTTTTGTAGAGCATTCAACTGCCTACAAAAACTATGAAACGAAATATTTTTTCAAGTAGCTCGAGCGAGATTTGAATTGAACTGATGCACCGTTATAAATAAACTCATAATATGAAAAAATAAACAAGAAAAAAGCTAACTTCGGTTGCACCGAAGCTATAATACCCCTCACAAATGCAAATATCAAAAAAATCCTGCTATAGCTATCCGATCTGTACAATTTCTTTGGAGGTTACATATTTTCCGTAGAAAATAAGTCATGAAAATTTTTTTCAAGATATCACGCTAAATGAAAAAGTTCGCCATACAATCACTTGATTTCTATTGCGCAGTTTGTATGGCAGCTATATGTTATAGTCATCTGATCTGAACAATTTCTTCGCAGTTTACATAATAGCCTTGAACAGTGACCCACGTAAATTTTTTTGCAGACATCTCTTCAAATGAAAAAGTTTCCTATACAAATACTTGAATCCGATCGCTCAATTTGTATGGCAGCTATATGTTATAGTAGACAGACATCGGCCGCTCCAACAAATGAGTAGCTTCTTGTGAAGAAAAGAATTTGTGCAAAAATTCAGAGCGATATCTCAAAAACTGAGGGACTTAGAAACTAAAGGATTATTTCGCGGACAGATAGACGAACATGGTTAAATCGGCTCAGCTCGTCACTCTAATCAGTTAGATATATATTTTTTAGGGTCTCTAACGTTTCCTTCTGGGTTTCATAAACTTCATGGCAAACTTAATATACCCTGTTTAGGGTATAAAAAATAGAAAACTACAAGGCGGTGGTACTTGGCGAGACTTTTTTAGAGGCATCTAGGAAGCATTTTTCAAAGCACAAACTGAAAAAGATATTCATTTTTTAACCACCCTAGTGTCTATATATGTATGTATAATGCATAAAGCTCTAACTGGCTGGTCGCTAGAGTTTTATGCTTAAACATTTCAATATTTTTATCAAATATTTCGTCACAGAACCGCGCTACGCCGACTGCAAGCTTACCAAATAATGACGAATTGCGCGAATTGACAAATTTTATCGAGACTTTCGTATGAAAAACGAAATACTAATTAAACACGTCTGTGCTTGCATGGAGCTGGACGCATGACTCATGCCACTGGGCAATTGAGCGCTGCCTAGCGCTTGAGTAAGCAACAAAGAAAGGCATAAAGTAGACAAAGTCATACTTAACGCTTTTGATTTGGCGCTCCCTCAATCGGAAAAACAAAAAACAAAACAGAAAACGTTGCTGACACATTTAAAAAATTCTAAGCCTGACTTTACTAACAAAATACAAAATAATAATAAAATACTTGTGCGCCACATTAAATGCTTGAAAAAAAAATCTAAACCCAAATTTCATCGTAAAAGTAAAATGAAAAATCATACAAGTTACTTGTTGCTTGGCACTTCTTCTACCGCCTGTTGCTTACGTATGACCCTCGTCGTCCACTTCATCCACATCCTCCTCCTCCACAATCGGCTTCTTGTCGTCCATTTTTCTGCCAATGAAACGCTGCAGCACCGTACGCTTAATTACGCCGGCGCCGCCACTGCCGCTCAAGCTGATGGTGAAACCGCCGCCCGTGGAGCCCCAATGCGACTTGCCCGCCTCCGTTGAGGTCATTAACATGGAATAGGAAGAGCACACCTCACCCTCCTTGCTGTGATGTATGCCGTATAGGAAGTAGATCAGCATGCCGACCGCGACCCAGATGAAGAAACGCAGCCAGGTGAGCGCGCTCAAATGCACCATCAGCACAATGTTGCAGAAGATGCTTAGCGCCGGCACGAAGGGCACCAGGGGCACTTTGAAGTTCAGACCGCGCGTGTTCTGATGATGTACCGCAATGACGGCAACGCAAGCGCCTGCTATGAATATCATAAAACCGTATAGCAGGAGCGCCCACCAAGTACCGGTGTACAGTTCCGACCAGGATACCTCGAGCTGGAAGCAAATCGCAAAGCTAAGCACGGCAAAGAGTAGCACGGCAGCGGATACTGCTGCGCCGGGTTCGAAGCGGCCGAGCAGTGGTTCGAGCCAACGGAATTGTGGTTTGAGGCGTCCGGCGAGCGCGCACTCGATCAGATCACTCGTAGGTGAGGCTGTATCGATGCTGGACTGTGAGGTGTTGTCCTCATCATCCTCGTCGGGTGTGTCGGGCGCGTAGATGGCATGCTCCTGGCTGGCCAGCGGACGATAACGCAGTATAATAACGCTGGCGGAGACGATGGTGTAGGCAAGTAGCGTGCCAATCGACATGAACTCCACGAGCTTCTCCAAATCGAAAAGCAGCGCTAGTATGGCGCTTAGAAAGCCGGAAACCACCAGATTGAGCACGGGCACTTGCGTGGTGGTATTGATGCGTCCAAAGCAGCTGAAGAGCAAGCCATCCGTGGCCATAGCGTACATGCAACGTGGCAAAGCGAATAACGAACCCAACAGTGTGGTCGTCATGCCGCAGAGCGCGCCAATCGAGATCACATACTTGGCCCAATAGAGATTCATTTGTCCAAAAGCTTCGGGCAGCGAAGCAGCCGGGTTGATTTCACGTATCGGTATCATAAGCGTAAGCGCCGCGGACACCAATATGTAACCGACTGTCACAGCGCTGAGCGACAGTAATGTTGCTATAGGTATGGATACAGACGGGTTCTTGGCCTCCTCCGACGACGTGGCTATCGAGTCGAAACCCACGAAGGCATAGAAACAAGTGGCCGCACCAGCAATAACACCACCAACGCCGTATGGCAGAAAACCACCCTCCGCCTCCGACCAGTTCTTGGTATCTGCATATCAGAAACCCACACCGATCACCAAAATCATAACGGCAATATTCACAGTAGTCAACAAGCTATTGAAAACGGCCGTGGCCTTAACGCCGATACCCAAGGCAGCAGCATAAACCAGACACACCAGAAATGCCAGCACATCCGGATAACGTGCAAACAATTGCTCGTGCAGCTCACCGGTTATGGCCAGCGTCGTATTACCAATCCAACCGTCCAACATGGAGTCCACATAGCCGCTCCAGGCACGCGCCACCGAAGCTGCGCCCAACATATGCTCCAATAGTATATTCCAGCCGATGACAAAGGCCCAAAACTCACCAATCGAGATGTAGGTGTAGACATAGGCGGAGCCCGCTTTGGGTACGCGCGTGCCGAACTCCGCATAACACAGCGCCGCCAACAGTGAAACGAAACTGGCCAAGATGAAGGACAGTATTATGCCGGGACCGGCCATATCTTTTGCCACGGTGCCGGTGAGCACATAAATGCCGGCGCCAACCATGTGACCGATGCCTGAAAACCGTAAAAGAGTGAATATATGAGTGCGACGCAGATCAGCGGGCATATTTTTTAACAAAATCGTATGAAGACACTATTTCCCTTGACTCCCTACGTAGTGCTTTCGATACTCACCCAACAGCGTGATGTCGAAGGTGTTCAGACAGCGCTTCAGTGGCGTCTCCATGACATCCGCAGGCACTGGCTTGGTGCGGTTCATCTTGGAGCATAAACCGGACATAACGTGCCCGAGTATAATGCGACGTGTGCTGGGCATATTGACGAGGTACGCGAGGCCAGCAGCTGGCAACGCACTAACCAGTGGCAAGTGTTGAAAGTTGAGTGCGTGTGCACCGGTGGACAGCTATCCCTTTGGGTTATGCAAAACTGCACTGTTACTACTTAACATATGTCGCAGTCGCAGCAACGTTGCATACTTTTAGGCTGGAATTGCGCTGTAGCCTGCTTGCCGACGTTTTACCCAATCCCAAGCACTTTTAACGCGGAAAATAATATTTTCACAAATTATTTATAATATTTTGAACAATTTCTTCAGCTTTTTTTTTGAAAATATAGAGCAAATATCACACTTTATACTGCGGAGCGGCAGCTGCTGCAGCAATTTTCACAACTGACAATTGACTCACAAATGTCAGTGGGATTGTGAGAAAATTTCGCACGAAGGAAAATGCGATTAAATGCCTTTGGCTGCGGCGCATGCGCGAAAAATCCATTAACAGCTGCAGCGGCAGTTGAATGCGGGGCGGCCAGCGGCATGTAATGGCCATGTAAAATGAAACTTTGTTTACTTCTGCTGACGTGAGCGCAGCACTGAAAGTTGCTGCTTGTTGTTGTTGTTGTAAAAACGGACACTTGTTGAGGTGCCATAGCCAACAAGCAACAATGCCGCCAACTTTACATGCCTAAGCACACAGACGGACGGACGGAAGCGTGGAAATGAGACTGCGAAGCAATCGCTTTTGTGCTAATTCTATTGCATTTGTTGGTGTTGTTGCATGAACTTGAACCTCGTAAGTGCACTTACCAATACAGCAGCATTTTCGCGCTGCTAAGTGACCGTAGAAATTAATGCAAGTAGATGGAGCTTTGTGTGGCAAGCTCATAGATTTTACACGCTTCGACTTTAATGCGATTATGTGTTGTGGTATATTTATACGCCGAAGAGGGTATATTCAGTTTGCTACTATCTGGTTGTCCATCTGTATATAAGCGAAATAATGGGCAGTTTTTGTGTTATCGTTTTGAATTTTTGCACACGTGCTTTTCTCTTCAAGAAGCTACTCATCTGTCGCAATCGTCGATATCGGCTCACTATAGCATATAGCTGCCATACAAACTGAACGATCAAATTTGTAGTCTTTGTATGGAAAATTTTTATATTTGAGGAGATATCGACACGAAATTTGGCATAAAATTTTGTGAAAGGGATCGCTACAATCTCACACGATTTTGTTCAATTCGGACCACTATATGATATAGCTGCCATACACACTGTCCGGTTAAAATCAAGACCTTGTATGGAAAACTTTTTTATTTGACGAGTTATCTACACGAAATTTGGCATAAAGTTTTGTGAAAAGGATCACTACAATCCCACACGATTTGGTTCAATTCGGACCACTATATGATATAGCTGCCATACAAACTGGCCAATTAAAATCAAGACCTCGTATGCAAAACTTTTATATTTGACAAGTTAATGTCACGAAATTGGGCATACAGTTTTTTCAAAGCTAACGCTAAAATCTCCGAACATATTGCTCAGATCGGACAACTATAACATATAGCCGTCTTACAAACTGAACGCACAAAATCAGGGTATTATAACTTCCACGTAGCAGAAGTTAAAGTTTTTACTTGTTTTACACATACATACATATAAAGAATCGGAAATAGCAAAGAAAATTACATTTTTTCTTTAAAAAGCGTGTATATATTTTACTACAAACTAATTGAGTACGCACATATGTATATCACTTTAACAAGATATTATCAAGCAGCAAAACGATAATAGTTTAAAATAATATATTTACACACAAGAATTTGAATCATAATTCAAAAAAGCATACTCATTAACTACTTCCAATTATAAACAACTTCTGCAAAATCAGCACTTGCATATGTCAATTGCAAATATTTCACTTATGGCCAATGTTATAACTATTTTCCACTACAACAAAGATAACCAATTACTGCTCCTGTGTGTTTTGCGCTGCATCTGCTTGCTTTGTTTGCGCTCCATCTGCTTGCGCTTGACGACTCTTTAGTATGCTTGTTATGAAAAATTCGCCAGCTTTGTATGAGCTGCGTACCAACGGTCCACTGGCAGTATACAAGAAGCCCAATTCATTGCCGCGTTGCTCCCAGTGTTTGAATTTTTCAGGCGTTACATATTCGATAACTTTTAAATGCCTATTTGTGGGTTGCATGTACTGACCGAGCGTGAGACATTCCACACCTGCTTCACGCAGATCCAGCATAGTTTGCTCGATTTCAGCATCTGTTTCGCCCAGACCGAGCATAATAGAGCTCTTTGTCACGAGCTTCGGGTTGAACTGCTTTGCTTGCTGCAGCACAGCCAATGTTTGGCGATAATGTGCGCGGCGATCACGCACAAATGGTGTTAACTTCTCGACAGTTTCAATATTGTGCGCATACACATCCAGACCGCTGTTGGCTATAGTCTCGACACATGTCAAATCGCCACGAAAGTCAGGCACCAAGCATTCGACGAAAATGTTTGGATTGCTAAAAGTTAAAAATTATGAATATTATACAAAAATAAAACAAATTTGGGTATGACTTACCGCGCTTTGATTTCGCGCACAGTTTCGGCGATATGATTTGAACCGCCATCGGGTAAATCTGGACGCAAATATTTTCATTGTTTTCATAAAATAATCAAAACATATATATAAAAAAAGACATCTTCAACATACCATCTCGATCAACCGACGTGAGCACAATGTAATCTAAGCCCCAGGAGGCAATAGCTTTAGCGGTATTTACCGGCTCAGCGGGGTCCAATGGTGGTGGTTTGCGGGCAGTTTTGACAGAGCAGAAGCGACAACCACGCGTGCATGTGTCACCCATCAGCTGTGACAATAAGATAAGCATATTTCAATATAAATATGTAAGCATGTATGTATGTGTGCAAATAGTGTAAACATACAACTACAAAAAATGCTTGACAGCTTATCAGTAAAGGTCAACAAAGCACTACTCTCATGATATAAAAAATTTAAAAGAAATCAAATCCATATTTAACTACTTATGCTCTATACAACATATGTGCTCCGACTTACCATAATAGTTGCTGTCTGTGTGCCATGTTCTCCACCACCCCAACATTCGCCGATATTTGGACACCGCGCTTCCTCACACACTGTAGCTAGCTTCAATTCACGCAACTGTGTCTTGATCTTGGCAAAATTTTTACCCATGGGTATAGTGGTCTTCAACCAAGGTGGTAGCCGTAAGCGTTCGTTTTCACCTTTCTCTCGCCGCAATTTTCCCTCGTAAGCAGTCCATTCTTCGCGTGTATACTCTGGATTTTGCACAAAATCTTGAAAGTTTGGCCCCTTCTCCAAACGTCCACGTATTTCTTCGAGTTTTTCCTTTGCTGCTGTGGCAGGTGCATTCGTTGCAGCACCCCTTAGTATACCGCGAGCGCTAGTGTGCTGTGTATGATGAAATTAATATTATAAAATTTGTCAACTGATTGGAATATTTTAGTTTACTTACCACCCTTACTGGTGATTTAGGCACGCATTGTCGTAGCATTTTGCCATGTACTATATATTCGTTTAAGTGCGTGATACTGCGTGTAAAATTTTCCAAAATCTATGCGTATGAATTAAATAACAATCTGCGGAACGACAATATTTAACAGCTGATTTTGACAACAATGAGATTTAGCAGAGAACGTACGCTCTTTATTGTTTTGACAATTGACAAAGCTCTCAAACTGTTAAATTAAATTATTATTTGCTAGGCGCCGCTAGATGACGTTAAAAACAATGTTTACAAAAGATGTAATTTTCTTAAAAAAAAAATAGTATGGATACATTTAATTCAATTAAATTTGTTTACTTTGTACTTTTGACAGGAAGTTTCGTTTATATGCTCTACACCAATTCATAATAAGAAAAAAGTGTTTCTTTGCACAACATTAATATTTCAATTAGTCTCAGGTCCGAATTCGCATACATTACTGTTTTTTATTTAGTTTAAATTATTATTATTATTTTAATAAAACATTTTTTTTTTTTTGGTTAACTCTTTTAAACAAAGTAGCGTGAAATGTGTGACAATTACTGCGATCTTGCATCATATCAAAAAAATTTATTGCGAATTGTGAGGTATGATAAGATATAAAAATAATAAACACGGAAATAATTTATAATACCTTCATTTTTAACTTTTGACTTTTAAATAAGAGTATTATGTGTTAAAACTACATATATGTAGACCTATATGCGCCATTATTAGTAAAGAGACTCCGTGGCGCAACGGTAGCGCGTCTGACTCCAGATCAGAAGGTTGCGTGTTCAAATCACGTCGGGGTCATCTGGGAATTTTTTGTTTTTTTTTTTCTAAGTTTGTCTGAAATATTTAACAATTTTTTTATATAACTGCAAGTTTAAACATTACAATTAATTTTAATAACAGGCAGCTTTTAATAATTTCAAAGTTAATATCATTCAACTTTTTTCATGGTAGCTTGACAGCTATTGCTTCAATTTATTGCACGTGTTCTTCTAAATATTTAATAAAGCATAAAATAATATAGTGTATATTGCCTTTCAAAATAAAATTGAAATTTTCTTAAGAAATAAAGAAATTTGTTGAAATCTGTTAAAAAAACTTCGCTTATCACAAGACTTTAAATATTTTTAAATTCGCTTTACCACATGCAACCCTGTGCTCTTTGAGCACGTATGACACATTCACGCTCTTTGGTATGTCAGAATAGTCTAATTGGAAGTTTTTGTGTGGACAACGGTAGATAACATCGCTTTTCCTCACGGTAGGTTTTTTGTGTAAATAATAACGAAATAAATGCAAAAATTTGCATAAATATGTAAACAATTTGAATAAATATACGCGGAGTAATAAATACAACTCAAATACGTGGTGAATTAAAAAAGGAGGTGTAAATTTGTGCGTTCGATGAATCAAAAAAAAAGAAGAAACGAAAATGCCAATACAGCGCCCACCAGCAGGCGTAGCGCCGAGTGTTCTCACACGAGTATCGAGTGTGTGTTGTTTTGTTGTTAGAGTGAAAGAAATAAGTTCTGTACAAAGGAATAACTACACAAATGACCATTTAGCGGCGTAACAATTTCGCATTCAACACAAATGTGCTTTTCCAATTTTGTGCATATTCATACATGTTAAAAAAGAAAATGTTATACAAAGAAATACACATATTCGCGCATTATATACCGAATGATATTCGCCTAAAATTCTAATAGGAGAGCGCAATTGGTCTTGCTGTTCGTCAGGGTGTGACCGCAAATTGGCTTCCATATGAGGTGTTCACTGGTGTGTAAAATGCACCTGCAGTGCGCTATGCCGTTGAAAATTCCTACCCACCTGTTCTTTCAAACGTACAATGATATTTTGCTATTTAAAGTGCTTATAAACTAAGAAACAGCGGATGTTAAAACGGTTCATTATGTGTAATCAAAGTTGAAAGTAGTAAATGCAGTGACAATTTGCCTCTGCAATCCATTCATTCCATTCATTAGTTGGCACAAGCACAATGTACCATATGTAATTGACAATTTGGTAATTAGCTGTAGATGACGGCAAATTGCTTGGACCTGTACACTCAGATTGGAATTTATGTTTCACAGAGAATTGAGTGCGTGCGAGCAAATATAATATATGATACTCAAATTGGTGCTGGAGAATTCTACGGTATTCGTTAACGGTTGCGACTACTTTTGGTTGAAATTCGAGTTTGAATGTTAAAAATTGATAAAATTATTGAAAATAGTTAAGCAGCCAATAATGCAGCTGTACTTTCACAAGATAGTAACTGAATGAACATTTACAAATACAACATGTCTTCAAATTTTCGAGAACCGTTGTTTTTACAAATTACTCGCCAGTAAACTATCAACTGATTCGGTTACTCTACCTTTACTCTTTACATCGCAATTGCGCTCTCTTTGTTTCATTTACTCAGTGTCATATTGGCACTCACTTGGCCAAAACAATTCAAGCGGCTATGACCACTAGTTTGTAGGTAGTATATACCAATTGGATTCAGCGTTTTTGCTAATAGAGACGATTGGACATCATAAAAGTCTAGAGTGCGGACAGTTGTATTTTGCCGTAAACTATTAACTTAATTCTAAAATTCGGCAAAAGAAATGAGAAACTAAAAATGCAAATATCACAGCATTAAGAAACAATAGAGATCACAAAGCGGTTAGAATAGAGTTCATTAGCGTGATAAATTGAATGAAATTCAAATAACAGGCAGAAAGCGAAGATGCAAAAAATCAAATAAAAAGCAAAAAAGGTGAAAATAAAAAGTGGCTATAATCTAAGCAAAACACAGTCTAATGTAGAAGTTTCGATAATTTCTGCTGTTGCTATCTGTTTGTGTGTTGCTGTCTTTTTGTGTAACACAAATAGACCGAGGCAGTGAATTGACGCCCTTGGTCGTTGAACGTTTCTACATGTGCACGAACAAAGTGGACGCGCTTTTGACACAGCTGATATTAGTGTTTTAGTGTTATGCTGTAAGGGACTACTTTTTTTCTGTAATGTCTCCTATTTAGTTCTTCAATGCCATTGACGCACTCTTGTCTGCTTGGTAATACAAACCAAAACAAATAAAAAAGTGGAAAAGGTACTTGAATAAAATCGAAAGCACGAAATTTTCTTACAAGTGCTCAGTGGAGGAAACCTTGAAAATTTTCAATTCAATTTCGATTTTCTATTTTCATCGAACGCAAATAAAGTTGTGAGAAGTGTTTTTTGTAAAATGTATGGCTAAAATTGGAAACTACAGTATGTTTCTATAAACATACATATGTACGCACAAGCAACCATACAAGTGTATGTAGACAATTTGGCACACACGAAACTCGTATAATAAATAAGAACACACATACGCCCGCTGCTTTGTAACCGTTGTTGTTGTTGTTATTATTTGTATATTAATGTTTCGGCGCATATATTAATTTCGCTTTATTTCCTTTACAGTTGCCGATACGTGGTTAATCAACCGACCGACCAACTAACCAAACCGGATAGCACCAAACAAACGCCCAACCACCACCTTAGAATACTCCACGTCAATCATTGTGTGTTTCTTATGTGTAGAGTTCTTCAGGCTGTTACACCAATCAATCTTTCAAACTTACTGAGAGAATTTGCCAATAATGTTGCAGACAGTAAGTTGAAAACGGCCGATGTCAGACGTGTCGCTTTGGAATTTTAAAATCAAATTCATTGCAAACAAACACGTCTGATGACAAATATTTTCGCCGACGCAGCGTCAAAAGCTAACGAACTTTGCGAAAACGCCGACAACAACGGCAACAACAGGAACAGGAATTTAGCATATAGCAGAGTAAAAAATATAAAACACAGAGAGGTAACACCCACGGCACCTGCACATACAATCGCACCTAAAAATCCATAAGCGAGCGTACAAATCGCCAACACTAAACACACGGTTCACATCCACCTATCTTCCCCTCTTATCGACACACACGCACGTTTGCATCCTAAAGCCAAACAAATTTCTATTTTGTTGCTATTGTAACTACTAGTGATAAGAACGAACGCACAAAGTGGAAGCGAGCGAAAACGAAAGAAATAAAATAGTCAAAGCAGTAGGAAGATTCAGGAGAACGCACGTATTAATATAAATAAGCATAACACAGGGAAGCGTAGTTAAGCGGACACAGCGTCACACACCTAGTTGATTAATTAATTTATTGTACGACCTTTTTAGTAAGCGTGAACACATTTTAATACTTTGCCACAAGTAGAAAGAACCGGAGATAGGTACCTGTGCATTTTCTCTCAACTTGCCAAAAAGCATAACAAAATATCAAAAAAATAAAACAACAAGACAACCTGCGTGTTCTGGTTGCCTGTCAGTAGATATTTAAGCAAATATCATGACATCATACGCAACCGCAAATGATTCTAATAACACAGTGACAGCAACAACAACGGGCACAATGGATAACACAAATGTGGCTAACGCTACAGCAGCGCTAGCGTCAAACGCGCTAACTACAGACACAATGGCAGGTGCAGAGAATGTCGACGGCACGCGCAACTTTCACGCAACTATCGATCGTTCGCCTTATGAAAGCCCAACAACACCGTCAACGTATGACAGCGATGTGCCACGGAAATTAGGCGAAACAATGCTGCAGCAACAACAACGGCAATTGCAAGATCAACAATTGTTAGATACGCCGACCAGCAATTGTTGCACTGACTATGAATGTGATTCGTTTTCGGACGGGCATGAGAAGACCGATACCACACCGGAAAATTTGAAGAAGATCGATGATGTCATTGAGCAGCAAGCGCAGCTGCAACAGTTAAAAAACCGCTCATCCTCGCATTATCTTGGCAATACACAAGCATTGGCAACTAATGCTGACGCTTACGATAGAGATATTATTGGTGCTGGTTATGGAGTTGGACTCGCTGTGGCGGTTGATGACTCAAATGCAAAATTTTGCTTTGGCAAACCGCTTTGCAATGAAAAAGGTGAGTGGAAAAAATAGCACAAAAAAAGAAACTTGAACAATAGCCTTAGCGTTCGGCAATAGCAAGCGCTTAGTGACAGTGGGTCAAAAGGCGCGCCTGCATGTGAACATAGTACCTACGATTGAATATGTTATTGTCTAGATTTGATCGATTTACCTTACTAAAATCTCTTTGCTAACTTTTTTTTTGTATGTGTGTCCAAAATTTGAAGGCGAAAGCAGTAAAAAAAAAGCTCGCTTCTATTTTCCGGTCGTGAATCATGTGTATTCAAACTGCTTTCGTGTATACGTAGCCAGAACAGAACCGGATTTGTAGCCGGTCATACACTCTCATCCAAATTGTTTAAGCTACGCTGCTCGAACAACCGTAACACGAGCAATACCGATCATTACAAAGCGTTCATTCATAGTTCTCGAAATGAATATCCAACGCATGTAATCAACAGCTTGCAAATGTGGTTAAACTGAAAAAAAAAAAAACGTTAACTTCGGTTATACCGAAGCTAGTATATGAAAAATTTTCCATAGAGATTGTACCGTTAGCCTTGGACAATAATCTATGCTGAAGATATCTTAACAAATACAAAAGATTTCCATACAAGTTCTGGATTTTGATTGTTTAGTTTGTATGACAGCTCTATGCTATATTGATCTGATTTGAATAATTTGTTCGGAAAATGTACTGTTGCCTCGGACAATAATCCGTGTCAATTTTGGTGAATATATCTTGTCAAATTCAAAACTTTTCCATACAAAGACTGGATTTTGATCGTGTAGTTTGTATGACAGCTATACGCTATAGTGGTCTGGTCTGAATAATTTTTTGCGGAGATTATACCGTTACTTTGGATAACAATATCTGCCAAAATTCGGGAAGATATCTTGTCAAATAAAAAAGTTTTCCATAGAAAGACTGGATTTTGATGGTGTAGTTTGTATGACAGCTATACGCTATAGTAATCCGATGTGAACAATTTCTTCGGAGATTATACCGTTACTTTGGACAGTAATCCGTGCAAAATTTTGAGAAGATATCTCGTTATATACAAAAGTTTTCTATACATGGGCTGGATTTTGATTGATCAGTTTGTATGGCAGATGTATGCTATAATGGTCCGATATCGGCAGTTCCGACAAATGAGTAGCTTCTTGGAGCGAAAAAAACGTGTGTAAATTTTCAGACATATATCTCAAAAGACATATACATATCTCAAAAGCTGAGGGATCAGTTGGTGTATATACAACTCGAAATAAAGATTCAGCTTGGAAATTGGGATCTAAAAATCTTCTATTCTAAGCTATTGCCGTTGATCACTGTGCATTTTATATGTACATATGTATGCATATGTATACGTGCGTATTTGCAAAATATTTCGAGTATCAGTAGTTTCGATCCGAGCTGCCGCAGTTTCACATCATTCACGCGAAGCAGTTTTATCTTATGGAACTGCTTTTTATTAGCGTTTTATGGTCATACATGCAAACACACACACAGATGCATATATCTGTGATTGTGCATATGTCTATTTTGCTTTTATTTCCATGCATTTTTTCAACATTTTAAGCTTACGCTCATTGTTAACTTCATTGTTGTTGTATTTTGTTGGTGACTTATGGCTTTGCGTGGCTTGTTGTTCCCGCTGTTGATTGCATTGGCTATGCTGAAAATGTTAATTGTCATTCAAATTGCGCTCACGTCGCACTTGTCGCTTTGGACGGCACATACACACACATACATACATACAAATTCGCGTATTACCTAATACGGTTTGTTGACTTTTTTCATTCATTCATTGTTATTTTAATAAAACCAATTTCGTTTTACATTTTAAAGCTAATGTCATTATACTTACATTAAAGTAAGTTAAGTACGTTCATAAGTATGTACATTGTATGTATGCATGTGTGTATGTCGGTTGCGTTTTGAAATATGTTTCTCGTATTTTGTAAGCGCTTGATTAGCCCACTTTTCGCTTGAATTTTGTGCAAAAATTTTATTCCCTCAGCTGTGCACAGCTGACCGATAGACCTCAATTGGCTAAAAATTCTAGCGCTGAAACGTTATGTGCTCCATGCCTCCAGTCACATCAAAATGTGTTTATGATAAACGTAAAACTGCCATATTTTGCATATGCGCGCAGCAAACCTGTGAAGAAGCGGCCTTACTGCCTGTAATTTTTCCATACAAACGGTGTTTGTTTACTTTTATAACTTCTGTTTACTTACCTCCACTCCAATGTGCGAGTATGAGTATTTATCCATGCGAGCGCATATCCACACACCCTTACAGACATACATACACCTGCATGTACGTATGTACATATATACACATGTATGTATGTAAGTACTCCATTGCGTCGTGCTAGCTGACAGTGCGCTAAGTGCTTACTACATGAATCACCCATACCGCAGCTCTAGCTTTTTTTCACTCACATTTGTAATTCAGCTGAGCTAATCCGTATATCTGTCGGTGTTTATCTACCACAACCAATCTTGACGCAATTTTTCGTAAACCATTTCTGTGTGCGGCCTGTCGCACCCTAACACATGACTCATGTTGTCACGGCGTTAAAATTAAAAAATATATTATAAGAACAAAAAATTCATTTAAAGCATATAAAGAACATTTTTTTCTATATTTGGTTATCGACAGTCGGTGTGTGCTCATCTGCATATGAATTTCATATTTTCAACAATTCGTATTCCTGCCCACGTACGACTTTTTAAAATAATACGTATTTTTTTATGAATTTAAGCATTTGCTTGCACAAAATTATCTGCCTTTTCGAGCCCTTTAATATTGCGATTATTTATAATAAATCGGAAGCGAAGGTCGTACTAATTTGGTTACTTACTTACGTCCTAATTAATAAAATAATATTATTTATTAAAAAATCATTTAATAAAAAATATTAAATTTATTTAAAAAAAATTAAATTAAAAAAAATCACAATTAATAAATTATAATTAACAAAAAATACAATTCAAAAAACTTACAATAAACAAAAAATATAAAATTGGTTAAAAAATTACTAGTAATAGAAAAATACAAATATAAAAAACTTGCAATTTATAAAAAAATTAACAAAAGAATACAATTAATAAAAAATTGCAATTTATTCAAAAAGTTTTTAATTAATTAAAATATTTATGATTAATAAAAAATATAATTTATTTAAAAAAAATTACAACAATTAAAAAAATTAATATAGAGAAATTATAATTAATTTTAAAAAATATTTAATTAAAAAACAATTGCAAGTAGAAAGAGAAATTTGAATTACAATAATAAAAAAAAAAATAATTAAAAAATAGAGTTAAGTAAATAAACTATAATTACTAAAAAATTATAATTAATTAAAATAATTAAAAAAGAAATTACAATTAAAAAATACAGTTAATGAACGCAACTACAAAAAATAACAAAGTTAAAATTTTTTAAAAAATTATAATTAATAATAAACAAAATTTATTAAAAAAATTACAATAAAAACATTACATTTATTATAGAGAATTTATAATTAATTTTAAAAAAATATTTAATTAATAAAAAATTGCAAGGAGAAAAAGAAATTGGAATTAATAAAAAAAAAACAATTAACTAAAAATTACAGTTAAGTAACTAAATTATAATATCTAAAAAATTACAATTAATAAAGATACATATGTACATATGTATGAAATACCGTTGATTTGTCAGATATTAAATTCAGTTTTCGTAGTAAAAACTAAAAATTAATTAGTTGAAGAACACTTAAAAATAAATTAAAATTTTAAAATAATAAAAATTAAATTTGAAAATAAAAGTTATAAATAATATTTTTTTATTACAAATTTTTTATTTTTTCATTTTTTTAATATGTTTTTTTATATTTTTTAAATATTTTTTTATATTTTTTAAAATATTTTTTATATTTGTTTTTATTTTTTTTTTTTCATATTTTATTTTAATTACTTTTTTATGTTTTTGTATTTTTTCTGTATATTTTTCATTATTAGAAATATTGGTTTTTATATTTTTTCATACATATGTATTTTAAATATTTTTTTTTTAATTTTGTCTGGAGTTTTTTTGTATATTATTTTTTATTTTAATTACTTTTTTATGTTTTAAATATTTCTTTTTATAGTTTTTATAGTTTTTCTAATTTTTCTGTATATTTTTCATTATTATAAATAATTTTTTTAA